>NC_046383.1:27111624-27269482 GCF_011125445.2 Fundulus heteroclitus | reverse complement strand
TAACACGGTGCACGGCGGCGTTTGAGTGTGTTGTGCGCTCTTTGCAAACGGCTTTGATCCTCGCAAACTGACAGACTCTCCACGTGCTACTTTCTCCTGGTAGTTTTGGCACTCATCACACACCGCGGAGACTAAAGGGTATCTGAAAGCTCCCGAGTGAAATGGAATACCTACCTTGTTAGGCAAAGAAGAAAAAGGCAAGCTGTTCAGAAAAGTTTAGGCTTTAAACTATTTTATTAAGATGCTAAAGGACAAGGCAGATGGTGCTCCAAAGTCTCGGAGACATTACATAAAAAAGGTAATAGTCAGGCTGCAAAAAGGTCCACTGGGCTGTTGAATATCAACAACTGCAGTAATTACCATGTACATCAAGATTAAAAAACAGCTGCATAAAGTAACTTAGAGGTTAATCAGGATAATGAAACTATCCGCCAAATATGATGTAACGTGAACTCATCGCTGGCTCCCTGTTACATGTAATTAAATCCCCTATTCCCACTTCTGCTTCACATTTAATCTCATAACTCAGAACATTTCAAAAGTCAGTTGAATTCAAAGCGGAGACACACAAACATAAACATCCAATTTGTAAATCAAGAAATACCCCTTCTTTAAATCCATGACCCAAACACATTATCCTGAACAGTCACTGATAACATCCAAAACACTTATTATTATTATTATTATTATTATTATTATTATTATTTGTAACTATAGACAACAAGGCCGCAGTTTGCTTATAGAACCTACCATCACGAAACAACTACACCACTGCTCTTTCCCGCTAATTTTCATCCTTTGGATTGATCATTTGGAGCCGCTTGTACCCATGCAGCATGTCCATGTGCAAGTAAAATACTCCAGGGTTTTTGTTTTTGCTCCTTAGCAAAATCTTTGAACCTAGCAGAAACTTGCTGCATGTTTCTGCAGGTTAGTTATGGTCATTAAGTCCAACCAACAAAGTATTTGGGTGGCTGTCAAACCATATCTTGATGCTTTGGTGAACATCTCTATTAAAAACCTAAGCAGTAATTGAAGTAATGGAGACTATAATCACCCATAAGCCACAGCAGTGACGGATTAATAAAGAGACTCAGGCTGGTGGACAGACATTGCTGACCAAAGAGTTGTACCAATTTCTGGGGCAACTCACCCGCTGTTGAGGCTTGGCAGAGACAGGTGCTGCTCCACTATCAAATGCTGTTTGATCTCTGAACATCTGAAGGAAACTTTATTTCACTGATATCCTCAGACAAGAAAAAACATTTTATTTCATTGTATATTTTGATTTACAGTCACACAGGCCAGCTTGACAGGCCCTTGCATGGGCCCGGGACGGGATAATCTTAGTTTAGCCCCCAACCTGCTACGTTCTGTAACTAGCAAAATGAATCTATTTACCAAATAAAGACATGATTGATACAGCATTCTGTCTCTTTCCATCCTCTACTTTACTTTCCTCTTTTCCCTGCCTATCTGCTGTATATATTTTTTTGTCCCCCCCACCTTAAAACAGGTTCCACATGACATTCCTGCCATTGAACCTAACAGTGACAAAAATCTCCAAGAGTTATTAAATAGATTGTTACATGTAATCATTTAAATATATTGAAATATATAATAATACATGTCAAATTAATTATTACATATTCGTTCAAATTGTAATTATTTACTGCTCATTTACTGAATGAAATGAAAACATTTGTAAATCTAATCAAAATTCTAATCAAATGTACGCTAACATCATTAATATTATGTTTTACATAACTTTTTGCTTCATGTGCTAAAGTACATTATGGCATAACTTTTACTGCTGTTGCATCTCACTGAATAAACTCTAACATCTGAATGGTTACCCTGCACAGAAACTCAGCTGTAGACCAATCAGCTTGCCTAGAGTATTTTTTTGCTGAATGATTTTTAAGCGTAAGGTGGAGAGATAAAATAAATGCATTATGTTCTCCAGTTCATGACCATGAACAAAGAAATATTTCTGAAACAATTTACTGATGATAAAAAGAGTTTCTAAATGTATTTATTTAATATAAAAATGGATATCCTTAGCAGTATCGTCATTTTAATCATGGCCACTCACCTCTGCCACAAATTGGGCGTGAAGGTTCACCGGCGAGGACAAACCTGGTAGTAACCTCAATCTGGGGCAAGTTACGAAGCAGTGCATCCATTAACATTTACCAACTTCTAAACAATACTAATCAGTCCTCTTCTGAATATGACTTCCATTAGCAAAGATGCACAACAGGTCTCTCATATAAACTGCTGAGTGTGTTAGCGCCGTCAGAGCGGAGGCACAAAAATGCGAGGGCCAGCTATAGTCTGGCAGGTTACACCTGTCGCTCGAGGCATGTTCCTCAGGTGACAGACAGTACAGTTTCTTTATATCAAAGTTGTAGAGCAGCTGCCTGACCCAGAGGGACGGATTTCAGCCGCGTATTTCTCCTGTCTCTCCCTGTAGCACAACGAGCGCTTCATACTTTACTGGGTCAGAAGAACAATTAGGAAAAAGAAAATAGAAAAGGTTTTATTAAAATTAAATATTAGGCTCAGTATTAAATAACCCTACCATATCCCAAAGGTTGGAAAATAATTTCGATTTGGTGACTTTGGAGGTCTTTAGAGTACAGGGATGTCTTTGTCATGGTCATGAAACCAGTATGAGATTATTTGAGTTTGGTGATGTGGTGCATTGTCTTCTGTACAAAGCTTCCTCTGGAGGGTGGCCAGGCTTAGCCTTAACCCCAGATTCCACATACTCCGCTCCTGCCTGTGTTCGCTCTGTTCCAGACCACCTCTGTGAGTCTGTGAAAAGAAAAGCCTACTACATCCGCGGTTACTCCATCTAGCTGCACTCCAAAGTTTCTTGGAGCCCGAGGAGGGCACGAGCTATCATCGTCATCACAAGCAGAATCTAGTCAGAGAGGAATACCTTGTTTCAAATCAAATGTTTAAACGACAAATCTGCTTCCTGATCTGGTGAAAAAAAGAGTGGTCTGCGTCCGATTTTTAAAAAAAACTGTTAATTTTATTGTGAATATTTTTTGGAAAACAAAATCAAATTTGTGATTAATGATCTCAATGTAAATTTGACAAACCGGATGTTGTTGACATTCTTTTTACCATTTGCTATAATTGCAGTTGTGGAGCTTGACCCGACCACGGCCTGACAAACCAGAACAGAGCGGGTCCACTGACGGCGACGTTCGGAGAAGTCACGGAGAATGTGGAACCGTTCTCATTAATTAAAATAACAACACAGTTCCTCCGTTGGTCAGACGTGCACATATAGGAATGGAACAGCAGTCTCAGAGGATGTGGAATTTGGGGTGAGAAATAGCTAGCACTCCGTCATCCGGGAGAGCCTTAAGTAGAGCTGCTGCTTCTCAGCATTGAGTAATTTGAGGTGGTTTGAACATCTGATCAGGATGCCCCTCAGGCGCCTCATTAGGTGGTTTTCCAGGCTATTTTTACTGGAAGGAGACCCCAGATTCTTCTCTTTTCAAATCAGATGGACACAACACTCACAACTCCAAAAAGAGGACGTCCATCATCAGGCAGCGGGAACCCCGATGCAGCAGGGAGTCCCCACTCGATGTGTGCAAGGACCTCACTGGACATTTCCCCATGAAGGTCAAGAGAGGACGCTGCAGACATTGCAGTAAAGGGTATACGAAAACCCATTGCTGCAAGTGCGATGTTTGCCTCTGTTTTTCAGAGGAGAGGAACTGTTTTTGGGACCATCAGTATGTTGGTCCCAAACTGTTCATAACAACATGACTGAGATTATTTTTCATGTTATACTGTTCTGGGATAAAAGCAAAACCCTGCAAATGAATCCGTAGTTCTATATTGTTGTTCAGACAATGAGTACAAATACAGGAAATTCTGCTCCCCATTTGGCCCAATGTTGCAATATTACAACATTTCTGTAAAAACTTACTAAAACATTTTTTTTTTTGAAAACACTTCATTTTCAGCCTCAAAGGCCTCCTACAACAACATCTGAGTGGTTTAAACATTTTTTTTTGTGTTTTTCTATATTTGGGTTTTACAGGGTTAAGTAGAGCTGCTGCTTCTCAGCATTGAGCAATTTGAGGTGGTTTGAACATCTGATCAGGATGCCCCTCAGGCGCCTCATTAGGAGGTTTCCCAGGCTATTTTCACTGGAAGGAGACCCCAGGGCAGACCTGGAACTAACTGGAGGGACTATATATTTCATCTGTTGTGGGGACGCCTTGGGATTCCCTAGAATCAGCTAGAGGAGATTCCTGGGGAGAGGGATGTGTCTGGATTTCCTTCTTGGACCTTTTGTCCCTGTGACAGGATCTTGGATAAGCTAAGACATGGATGGAGGGATGGATGGAGGGATGGAAGCAGCTATCAGAAGACTGGCCTTGTGTGGTCATAAAGTGTTGGACATGGTCACTAATGATACTCAAGTGGGATCAAGTTCCACTGGTACTAAGGGGCCTACGTGTTCCATTAAATCCAAAACAACGTTAAACTACCTGCAGCAGCCTGGACTACTGATGCAAGGCAGGATGCTCCTTTAATGTTGTTTACCCCAAATCCTGACCCTACCATCCTATCAGAAAAGGCAGCATTTTTCTAATCTGTTACTGTGTCATTTTTACAAATTTGTTTCCTGATCTTAGAGTTATGTTCTGCTGCTATAGCAGGTACAGTTCAGGTTGCTGTCCATTCAGGAAAGGTATTCTGCACACCTTGGTTGCATCAGCTTGGGATTTTGTCCCCCAAATATCTGCTGCTAACTAAAAGTCTTGTCTTTTTTTTTTACCCTTTTCTGTAAACATGGGGAATGATTGTGCATGAAACCGTAGAGTACAGTAGAAAAGCTGTTTCTGACACACTGGCCAGTCTGTCTAGCACCAACAACCATGTCTAAAGTATCTAAAATCCTCTATCTTGCTCAGTGCGTTGCTCAGTTTGAGCTATAGCAAATTGTTTTTGGTGGTAAATTACATGCTACTGAAACTAATTATTCGTAACATGTATTGTAGTTTTCCTTACTATTTAAACTTTTTGTTTTACATTCAAATTAATCACATTTGGATTCATTCATTCTGATCCTGAAAGATACTCTAGTTTTACAAATCTAAACTGACTCAAAGAACCTCAAAATTATATTTACTTCTCAAACAATGGCAGCAAAAAAACATTTAACCAGGAATGGAAGATATGAGAGAAGTGAAAGAAGAACACTTTTGGCTGAAAAACAGAGAGATGGCAGAGTGAGGTCAGACTAAATGTATTACTCCGTGGGCTGAATGAAAAGGGTTGCAAACACTCAGCTTAAGAGTATGTAACCTTCAAGGTGGATAAAATTGGGGTTGAAAGATAGAACAGTGGGTTGTATTAATAACACATTTTCTGAACTAAAAGTACAACGAAAAGAATTATGATCACTGCCTTGAAAAATTCTATTAATTTAATATTTCAGTATTGCAATATATATCACTAACCTACAGGTCAAATCCAAACTTCAAGTAATTTGCATATCAAAGTAATATTTTATAGGTAACTGCTTTGATGTGGTTTTCTGTATAAGTCATACCAAAGTCTTCGAAGCCCCTAAACTAAAATTTAAACTTTAACAAATTGGAAAGATGCCCCCTTTTCATTGCAACACCATGCAAACTAAAAAAAATAAAAAATAAAAAAATTCAGGTGCTCACTTTCTGAAGCCAAATAATCAAGTCAAGAATTAATCATGCAGCCACCAGTTTCCATTCTACGCTGACTTGCACAACATTTAGATTTGGCCGCAGGAGAAAAAGAGTGAAATGAGATGTGCAGTGGCCGGGCCCCCCGTACACGAGCGCATTCCAGGTTGTGTGAGGTTATTAGAGGTTTGATTATTGAGTTCCACAGGGCAATTGGCTCAAATGAGGGCTGACAGCTTTGGAGGGCAGCAAACAGCTGGAGAGCTCATCTCTGCCAGCAGCCATATTAAGACCATTTCGCTCACAGGTGCCTCAGCTGCTATGATCTGTGATTAAGGCATAACTAATGAAGAGTTGATGAAAGTAATCAGGTGCCACTGCATCTGCAGATGCTTTCAAGATGCTGGAAGTCTGCCCTCATGGCTTTGGAAGAAATAAACATAAAACCCAAACAGGAGCAGTGTTGATAATGATACTGGGTTTCACATTTAAGGCAGGGAGATGACATTAAAAGCAATCTTTACCCAGTGTTTATAATGCCATTATATCTTAAAAGATTCATCTGTCACAAACAACTGCCAAAATACTTCAATACAGCATCACACAAGCATTAGTCCACTTAAGAAAATTTTATCTGTAGCTTAGCAACTAATTACCCAGCTGGCAGCTAACACAAAACGATCATCGCTTTGTTTTTGTGGAAATGCAACTTATGCAACCTTTTTAAGTCAAAGTCAACGCATGTCAGGGCTGAATAAGACTGGCATAATGAAATCCTTCTTTGTGCCCAGGTTTTGAGGAGATGGCTGAAATCCAGCTGCATAAATTTTTGAGCGTAGCACTGATTGCGAAGTGATGTCAAAACCTGTTGAAAATGAATTGACATAATCCCTGCTTAGTGCAATATGTATGAGCAACCACTCACCATGACAAAATGAAATCTGCCCTGATCTGCTCTTTGCACAGTGTGGGTCATGTAAGTGTGTTTCACTTTTTTTTTTTCTTTCCTGTATTTCTTCCTCGTCCTTTTTTCTCAAATAAGTGAGATAACAGAGATCTTAGTAGGAAATGACTGATAATGTGTATTCCAGGTTCAAAGGATTGTGATTTTTACCTGTTAGAGTACCTCCAGTATGACTTTGATATAGCCAAATAATCCACAGATATTCCTGACATGCATTGGGTATAGAGCCACCCCACGTACAGTGATGTTTGCAGCGGTTTCCATTCATCATCTGATTCTTTTGAGATGTCCCATGAGCCTGTCACCGATCGTGCTGGCGCAACACAGGAATGAACGATGAATTGAACTAGGTGGGCGACACTACCACCAAGGCTAGTTAAGTCGTTTGCAGTGCTAATGCCGCAAAGGTCTAGAGAGAGTTGCAGGCTCTAAATCTTTTTTTTTCCCCCACTCGTTTTCCTGTTGACAAACGCTACATCACTGAAGAGGACACAAGGTTGAGCTGCAACTCAAGGCTGTTTCCATGTAATATTCATTGTTGTCTGAGAACACAGCGGCCTCAAGTTTTAGATCAAAAGCACTTCTATTCAGCAACCAGGGAAAGCACTTGAGTGTGGAGGTGGAATTCACATAACACCGTGGTCTGTCTTTGATATTTCAGTCGACAATCGGGGTCTTTGCAAGTGAAGGAGCAAGGTCCAGGCTCTGTCAGAGAGAATATGTTGCCAAAAGGTGGACATTTTAGCTGTATTGATTAGTATGAATTTGTATAATCAATTACTATTTAAACTACCGTGTCACTTAAGAACTTTGTGTCATATTCTTAATGTAGTGATACGCAGTATGTATTATGTCTGGGGTTTCATTTTTTTATATACGTCTGAGGCTATATTCAGTCTTGGATTTAACTCAATGTAGCCACCAGTCATTAGGCAGCTTAAACAACAGTTATCTAAAAGCAAAGGTTTGCTATAAATGTAATCTCTAACAAATATTTTTTGATCCAAAGGGCTCATTTAATGTTATAAGAGAGCAAGAAATCCCATGACAATAAACCCAGTGGCCTGATTCGCTGTAAAACTTAATAGTTTTATCACCCACACAATGCATGTAAACCACACATTGTGCATATGTTAGGCTTTGTTTTCCCATTCTGACTCTGAACAGGATAACAAACACAGAGGCAGATGAATGATCTGGAGATGGTAACTGGGAGGGATCTGGTTGTGAACTGAAAACAGAACCTAAATGGAGTTAAACACTGGCAACAAACAGGTTGGTGATCTTAGAAGTTCAGCGGTCGGTTTATTGTGTCGATGAATCAGTGACTCCAGTGAAGGTGTGAGTTGGTACACAAGGAGCTGTGGTTGGCAGTCCAAGTGCAGGACTGTGCAGTCTTTCTCAGCTGGTGGTTTCTGACGGTGAACACTGGAGGGAGAACCTCAGTTCAGCATTTATCTGGTACAGCATCAGAACCAGATAAATGTGCAGGGAGATAACATGGATGAACAGCAGGAATGACCAGGGCTTCAAGGCAAGGTTCTCAGGTGCAGGGATCAGGTCTGGTTACCGCTCTGGGTGAACTAATGCCGTCCTCCTGCCTCCTTTTATGCTCCTCCTAATTACTGCTGATGAGCAGCACCTGTGACTGCAGCCTACTGCCCACAGCAGATCGAGAGAGAGAAAAGCACTACACAGCTCCACATGGATCTGTGCACCTGACAGCTAATGCAATTAGCCCACATTGCAATGGTTTATCCTAAAAATAAGAGATTCTGCAAATTTAATTATGTATTTAAATTGACTAGTGATACTTGTAAATATTTGTTTAAATAATTTCTTACATTTCTTAAAGATCATTGCATTGTATTCACAACCATTCTCAGTCCTCTCAGAGAGCTCTTATTTTAGCCTAGAAATTCCTACCTAGGAGTCTTAGCTTAAGATTGATTCAGATAGCTGCTGAGAGTGACTTTGAATAAGGGAGAACCTGACATTTTTATCTTAGTGAGAAAATGTCGTTGACCCCGTTGCTAGATGTGATATTGTCTTTTAAGAGCTGTAGTTGGTTCATAATACAAGAAAAAAAGCGCTCCTATTAATCAAAGAAGAGGAAATCAGACTGGATTAAGAAATGTGTTTCATAATAATGAAACTTAACTTAATTAATTGATAGTCGCACAGCATCAAAATGTTTTAAAGCACCTTATTTACGTCCCCATCATTATTTTAATTTGCTTATTTATATTTTCACTTGCCAGTTAATTTACTACCTTATCCATTTGATATTAATGCACACTCACCTGTCAGCATTTTACTGGGATTACCAGTTTATATAAAGCAATCATATTTTGCAAAATTACTAACATAAAATGGAGAAAAAATGGAAAAACCAAACAGCAGTACATCTGTCCAGTCAGCTCTGGAAAGAGAAGGAGTGTTGAAAAGTAAATCTGTTTCTCCAGGTCTATTCACAATCTTCATTGAACCGTTACCTGCAGCAATCCGACATAATAGTAATATTAAAGGTATTCAAACCTCTTCTGTAAATCACAAAAATCTATATGCAGATGACATACTTCTTTTCCTCCAGGACCCCTATAACTCTCTTCAAGAAACTGTTAAACTCACTGATTCATTCGCAAAAATCTCTGATTATTCCGTCAATTGGTGCAAATCAGTTATTCTTCCCCTGCATAACAGCTGGAGTGTTGCAGACTTGTCCCTCCCAATTTCTCTGAGCACTACCTAGATTACATATTTGGGCATAAAAGTTTCGTCCAGGCTGTCAGAAATTTCACTTGACTACTCCGTTCAATAAATAATGATCTTCGACGCTGGATGAACCTTCCATTATCTCTGAGTGGTAGAATAACTCTTAAAATGACTATTCTAACCAAAATAAATTTCTTATTTGCAATGATTCCAATCCATCCCACTATATCCTGGTTTCAGTCTCTCAATTCCTTTATTTCAAAACTCTACTGGAAAAATAAGCAGCCTAGAATTAAACTCACAACATTAGAACATGGGAGGCCTTGAAGTCCAAAACTTCAGATATTACTCAATTGTACATCAAATTCAGTGCATATTAAATGGATACATCCCCAATCTCATGATATTATCTGGCTAACAATCTTTAAGCAATAACCTATCTATTTCAGACTTACCTTTTTGTAGTGAATTAGTAAAACACCACCCCTGTTTTATGGCACAAACAATATCTGGTGCTCTTATGCTGTGTTCAGAGCAAATTCCTTTTGAGCATTAAAAATGCGTCCAATGCCTCAACTTGGATGCTTGTGCACATAAAAGTTAGACAAGCTGTCTAGAACCTCAACGCTCTGACGATGTGTCTGGCAAAGTGGCTCCCGTGTGGAGGAGCTACTCAGTTCTTTTCCTCTGCCGGACTCTTTGCAAAATTGTGGATGAAATCGAGAGAACGGCTTGGCATTATTTACTGAATAATATTATATAATCTGCTAAATTCACTAGATAATTCAGAGGCGTTTTTAGTTTAGTGAGTTTCACCACTTACTGCAGGAGTTGCACGGTGATGAGGGTCGCTTTCAATGTGCTTTTACCTTAGCCCAGTTTGACAACCTGCATACCCGCATCAGTGCCCCCATCTCCAGTCACCCCTTTTCAGCTGAAGAGCATCTGTCCATCTGTCTCAGGTTAGTGGGTATCATTCAGGAGGCCCGATGTTAACATTTATCAGTGATCCGAATTAAAACTATTTTTCCTGTCGGAATATCCCCCACTACATCACATAGCGGAGTCTCACTGATTTGTTGACGGTCTGCGTCCAACTAGAAAAGTTCTGATTTTCAAAATCTTGCATTGGCCGCTCTAGAGGCGTTTAAAGTGCGTCAAGCAAAACGGGAAGCACGAAATGCAGCGAAAGCTTCAAAACTTGCAGCGTATGATGTGCCGCAGGACCTCTCGAAGATCCCTGAGGCTCGTTCACCATAGACTTTGCATGTAAACCCGATGCCCTCGATTCTCAATAGTCATTTGGCCTGAACGCATCATTACAGCCTGGTGGAAAATGTATCACATGACTCACAATATCCTGGCAGCATCAAACAACAGTCCCATGTGGAACAATCCTGATTTAAAAATTAATAAAACCACTTTTCATTTTAAGTCCTGGGCCAGTAGGGATATAACCCATTTAAAGCACATATATAATAAGTACACAATTTTATCCTTTTCTGATCTCGTTCAAACATATAATCTAGACAAATAAAAATTATCTGGAATACTTTCAAATAAAATCCTGTCTTCAAACTAAGCCTATAACATACATATCCCGTATCAAATCTTAAATATTCTCATAATTAGCACGTCAAGTAAACTGTTATCTAAGATATACCATGTAATTTAATCATTTGACCAATCAATAGCAATCCCATTATTAAAATGGGAATCAAATTTATCAACAGATTTATCAACTTAAGTTGCCTGGAGAGAATCCACACATGCACAGGGAGAACATGCAAAGTCTGTGCAGAAAGACTCCAGGCTTGGATTAGGCAACACTAACCGGGCCACTGTGCAGACCTTAAACTATACTTGTTTAAAAAAATCCAAAATTGTCAATGAAACAACGTCACAAGTATCCCTAATAATGAGCTACAATATTTGAACCTTTCTAGTAAGTCAAATATCAGATTTTTGATGTTTTACATTTGTGTTAAGTTCCTTAGTAGAAGTCGACAATACACGGTGAATACAATGGCCTAATTTTGGACTTAATTCATCTTTTGACGAGCAGGTTTTTTTTCTTCACATTAAATTGCCCATCTGCACATGCACAGCGGTGATATATTAAAGTCATACTAGTTCATTTAAAATCCATAAATAATTTCCTGTGCTTGTGTGGTTAGCTTGCCTATTACATATTTAGTTGAATGTGCCAATGGACTACACAGAGACAAATCCGCAGGGATTTACAGCATGTGTGGAACCAACTGTACAAGTTATATTTGAGAGTAACATACAACATTCATTTAAATGCTATACAATATGGCAAAAGGACAATTTCAATCAATCAGCCAGTTACCCTACTAACCAATCACATTACATCGTCTCAATTAAAAACACTATTTTTAATACCGAAAGGGAGAATTGAAAAAAAAAGTATGACCAATAAATCTGACGAATCTCATTGGAACGCACATCCTATTTTACTGAATATGACTGAACATGCATAACATACTTAACTCAAATGAACAAACTAAGAAAGAGACAGAAAGAGAAATCTTCTCTGCACAATACCTGCAGAAAATAAACTTCAGTTTTCTGTAACAGATAAGCCCTCCTAGGTTTAGAGCACTGATGATACTATAAATTGTTGAAAAAGTGTCAGATTGATCGGATGCTTGGTCTATAACAGAAAAACAACACCATTGGTAACAGTCTGAGCTCAACACGCCTCCAACAAGTACAGACTCACCTAATAATCCCTGACAGTTGACAAACTGACAACTTTTGCACCGTATAAATGCTGCACAATGTGAAGACGTGTAATAAATATGAGACTACTGTTTTTTTTTTGTTTAAAAGCAATTTACAATTTGCAATTAAAGTATCTAATATAAGTAAAGGGTGGCAAAATGACGGTAGACATTTTTGCTCTATAAAATATTTTCCAGCAAACAAAGCTCACCAGAGCTCTTTTACAGTTCCATAGGTTCATATTATTGCTTTTAGGGAAAATTGAGCTTGATAGCAACCATGTTTTCAATGAATTGGCTGTTAGAAATATTTATCACCTCAGTAGCTAAAAGCCTTGGCATGTACATAATCATAATCGAGGACGTTAAGTATTACAAAATGTACAGATTCACCAAGACATTGGCTGCTTGCTGAAATCAGTGGGTTTTACATTTGACTTCCCCTGAAAAGTGAGTGGCTGTTCAAAGAGAATTCTAACCACACTAATCATGCTAACTGCTTTCGTAAGCTGCTGAAGACAGCTTGAACGGTCACCTCTACAATCAGTTTGTCTTTTTTTGTAAAATCCTGTTTAACTGCACAGCCATATGACACTCACTACTCCCTGGTGGGTTGTTGCCTCCGGTCCTAATATAAATAATGAATGATTGGTGCATCTCTAATTGATTGTGATAAAAAAATAAACATACATCATGGATTATTCTTTACAAGACAATATAGCAACATCGTGTCCCCTATTTAGCTTTATTTGTTTTGTTTTATTGCTGATTTTAGTTTGCACTATTTATTGTATAAAATGCTGATGATAACTTCAAAATTACATGATTATGTAAAAATAATAAAAATTTAATAGGTTGATACAACTTTTTGCATTAGATGTAGTGTGAATTACAGTAATATACTAAAGTTGTTGTAGCAAGTGTTTTTAAAAAAAAAATATGATCCTTTACAGTGCAGTACAGAGCCAAAAACTTTTGTGGCTCATTTATTTTATACCACTGATCATCATCACCACAGGCATTATTTTTATCTCGTAAGTTTATCTCTGCAAAATACTTAGCTATATTCCAATAGTTGGCTAAAGTTTTTTCCTTAAATGCTTACCAAATGTTTCATATTTTCATTTCACTGTCATAAATGAATATTACATGAGTTTTGCCTACTTTTAGACTTTGTGCACTTCAACATGTCCGAGAAAAAAAAATTGCTTCTAGATCTAATTTCTTTGACTCGTGAAAGCGTAGCTATCCATACAAAATGTGTATCCCCTTGCGTTCCTGCACGCATGTCCAATAAAAGCCATCAGGATGAAACACAGTCATCATCAATGACATCTTTCAGTGAAAGTTGTTTAAATAATTCCAAGATGCAGTTTTTTTCCCCTCTTGGGCAAAGCAGATGTGAGTGTTGCCAGGCAATCAGCTCTCTGGGCACGGAAGGCTGTGGTAATATTATGCATGAGGCAAAAGGACAAAGACTGTGTCAGCAGTGCTTGCCCTGAGCTGGATCTGCAAATGCAAATAAACAGCTGATTGCATGAGTTGGGATGCTGGTTATGTGCCTTATGTGATATATATTCACAAGGCGCTCTGTCTACCCTGCTCTGAAAACATATGGGCAAAAAGGATAGCTACATCAAAAGCAATGGCTTTTTAAGCAAGTTTAAGAGCCTTATGAGTGCACACAAATCTGGTACACTTACACATATTTCTCTACTGGGACATAATACAAAGGCTAAAGAGCTAAGAGCTTGTGAAACTGAAGTGTTGTGTTAGCAATTCTGCAAGCCAAAACAGAGAAGGTTAAAGATAGTACAGGCTTGACATGTTGAGGGCAGTATTTCAAAACGGGACTAATAATGTGCACTTAAAAACACAGACAGGCTGCTGACAGAATGCTGAACTGTCTCACCATTCTGTGCTATATATTAAGGACTGAGAAGATCTGGAAATACACTACGCAGATAAACTGTAATTTTAGATCAGTTCACAATAGTTACCAATGGCATAAAGATTATATATCTACAATGTAAACTTAATGGAGGCAGGTCTTTCTCCCAGCAACTGTTGGACTTGTTGACCATCATTATGCCAAACAAATTAATAAGTATTTATATCTCTGCTGTTTTTTGCACAGCTTTTTTTCATTTTTGCAAATAGTCTGTTGGTGTTTCTTATACACAAATATACATATGCATTTGCCTTCCTATTTGCTGATGGGACATGTGAGTTTTCATCCACTAAGAGAAGTTATTTTTCTGTTTCCAATTGTATGCAGTAATAAAGAAACACACAATGAATGAAAAATAATAATTTAAAAACCTCTTCGTGCTTAAACCTAGGAGAATCTGGAAGGTTTACTATGCTGCTATGGAGCAATTTGTTCGCAATCTCATTTCCATTTAACACTCTAATCTATTTCTCACTAAACATGTAAATAAATTAAGTTTCTCGCTCAAAGTTCAAGGAAGCTAGAAGTGAGAATATGCAAAACCATTAGACATTAACCACACTGAAATTCACAAGCAAGAACTCTGAGACACTAACAAAAACTGACAGTTTGTTTAATGTATAAACTCAGGAGCTGGGATTTTTGGATTCAAAGTTATAAAGCATAAACTGGAATAACAATTTACAGCTTAGACAGTTTGACTTCAGCCTAAACATGCAAGATTGGTTTCTTGTGCATGAGACTTGGCTGTAGTCGTTTTAATAAATAAATCATTTGCAACTCTTACTTTCAAACTTTTAATAAACCAGGTAAAATCCTAATTGAGAATAAAAGGTATTTTTCAGGAGAGACAGGAACTTTATAGTTATGATGAAAACAGTGACATTCATGCATACAACAAGAAATAAAAGCAATAAAGGGTAAAACATAAAGTAAGTTTAAAATATAAAACATACTTTAAGTGAATTCAATGAATAACTATTTCCTGTTCTAGGTCTTTTAACACTGCACTGAAATCGCCAACAGTCACAAGTTCAATCAGTTTTATTTCTGTTTGGAGAACATTCCAGGCAGAGTGGACAGCACATCTCATCCATTTCTGTTCACACTCTTGGAACAGACAAAAGATAAAAACCTGAAAGTGCAGTCCAAAATGATTGTACAACCTTATAAAAGGTATCCGATAAAAAGAAGTAGTGTCATGATCCACAGTTGTTATTCTTCCCTATATGTTTAGATTAGGTGGTTTAGGTGGTGCAATCTGTTATTCCTCCACTAGATCAGTGTGCATGGTGTCTGGGTAAAGTGGCAGGTGGTACCCATCATGCCACATCAGAGGAGTATTTTAGGAGCCTGCTGCTAGCCCTTCTTCGCCTGAGAATTACCAATATGGCATGACTCCTTACTGTTGTTCCTTATCCCTAGACTAACATTCTTACCTTATGTGCTCCTACTTCTTAGGTTACTCCTGAATACTGGATTCTGCTCCAGTTCAGTTCCCGGTTCCAGAGTTATCGCACACCAATTCAAGTTGTTTCCTTGGGCTGAAGCTCCTGGCTGGCAGCGTGTGGCTTCCTGTTTCCTTGGACTCACCTGTGATCGAACCCTGCTCACCCTCAAACGTGCTCACCCTCCATCGTGTTTCATAACACAAGCCTCACTCGGATCGGATTCACCTCTCTCCGGCTGAACCAGATTCCCAGGCTCCACTCATGCCTCCCTGGCAGTTACTATCACCTCTCAAGCAAGCTAACCTCCAAAACAATAGTCCAAGATGCATCAACACATTCATTAACCCCACCTGGGGGGTCAAAAAATTAAAACGGTCAGAAACAGAAGAAAATCAATTGCAATCAATTTCTCCAATTGATAGAATAGACTCAGTGAAGATAAGACTTCACCGTTTGCAGAAGGGGTTCTATAACATCCTACCACAGTAGGAAAAGGGTTCTTCAAACGTTACATTGTTAACAGAAGGAATTGTAATTGTTCACTAAATGAAACTTAAGTGAGGATGACAGAGTTTAATTTGTTTTTCAAATAAATTGCTTTTCCACCTCCTCTCTTTGGACGATCACAACAAAATATCCTATGATCATCTTTACCATTATCTTTGTCAGAAACTGATTTGTTAAGCCAAGCTTCAGAAAACACAACAGTAGCATCTCCAGATTAATTTACCCAGATTCTCACCAGATTTTACCCGATTTCCTAAACTACACACACAAGTTTTTAGTTATGGAAATCATTAACACATACGTAATGTTCTGTTTATCCTATACCAGTTGAAAAGCTGATACAGCAGCTTAATGGAGCAAAGCGCATTGTTTTTAGGTGGCACTGCTAACAGTAGCTCAGCATTGCAATAAACAAATTAAAAGCTTTCCCTGGTTGCAACTCAAATACATTTGTTAGGTGAGATCCTGTTCCCAAATTTTGCAGACAAGTGGAATGCAGCATCATTTAAGTTTTTAGTGGTTAATTAATAGCAATAGAAAGTTTCTTATCTCGTGCTCTCTCTCTCTCTCTCTCTCCTTCGGTCTCCTGCTCTCTCTATCTATGTAGATAGATATATAGATAGATAGCTAGATAGATAGATAGATAGATAGATAGATAGATAGATAGATAGATAGATAGATAGATAGATAGATAGATAGATAGATAGATAGATAGATAGATAGATAGATATATTTTCAATTATTCTTGAAAAAACAGATTTTGGGTTTTGTGCTGTAGATTACTTATGTTAACAATTACCTTAATAAGTAAACAGAGCACATGCTGATCTGTTAAATTCCCTACAATGACCCCCGTCATGACCAACAGGTAATGAAAATACTAATGGTGTTTCATCCTCCAGAGTAAGGTTTAAATGGGTGGTTTCTGCATCTCCACCACCAATTTGAACAGTGAAAGTCTGCAGATTGTAAATGAACCTTCTAGTTCAGATATGACAACAGTTGCACAGCACTGTGGCAATAGGGTTAGGAAAGCAGCAGGAAAACATCTGTGTGCCAGACCTTTTCCAGAAATGTGACAGTTCAGAGATATTTACATTGTCTTCGAGGTCCTGTGACAGTACAACTTGAAGCTGTCATGATGTGGTCTTGAGATATTACATGGAGTAAAAAATAGTTAGAAATGTTATACGTTTCTCAGCGTTTGACTTCCTAAAAGTATTTTCAGAGAAAATTGCTTTATAGCATCATAGGTCAACTTAGAAATCTTACTGGTTACTGAATTACAGAGATGAAATATAGAAATGTGGTTGTAAACACAGGTAACACACTGTCATGTGTTCACTCACAATTTAAATGTTTAAATACTGTAGAAATTCTTCCAAAAGGATTTCAGTACAAGTGATTGCAAAATTGAGAAGGTCAGAATGTAGAGATCTGAAGAAAAAATGAACAAGCACCAGCTGCTGGATAGAGCAGCTGTCTTTGGGGAATTCACAATCCCACAAACGCAATGAGAAAGATGGAGGACGAGGTAGAGCTTGATGTGTCTTTGAGTGAGCCGGGTTAAGGCTCTCTCTTTAAATGGATCACAACCTGACGCAAACAGGCCTGTCAGCTGAAACACAATGGGACTTAGCTGTCACACTGAAAAGTAGGCTGAGGACTGCACAGATGCTGGTGTGGTCAGAAGAGGTGAGTCTAACCTGTCCAACTATTCCCTACCTCAAGCTCTCAACATTTCACAAGCTTTTTGTCCATCACCTATCTCATAGCTCCAATCTAGAAAGAGCCAGCAGTTAAATAAAATACCAAAGCTCTGCTGCAGGTATTTCTACCTCAGGTGGATGTAGTAAAAAAACAAAAAAACAAAAAAAAACCATGTCTGCTGGAAATACTAGCGGGAGATCTGCCAAAATGAAACATACCAAGCAGATTGAGATTACATCTGATGAGGAGTGGTTAAAGAAGCAACCCGTGCAAACAATGTGCCAAAAAGTAGAATTGCATGACCAGTTATTCATTGAGAGTGACCCGCCTGACAGCCCAGCAGTGCAGCAAAAGGTAAGCAACTGAAACCTAAACTAGCTTTCTTCCAAACATCCTGCTGTATCACAGCTATATCTAAGTATGTTAAACATTAAAGGGAATATATTATTATTATTATTATTATTATTATTAACTGACATTTCCTTTTCAAAGTTGTCAGGGTTGTAACTGATAACAATTTAACCTTTTTCAATGTCAGAAGTTGAAAAGAAAATCTTTAAAAAAAACAGTGCCCTGATGTAGCTAAACAATCCAGGTAGGCATATACAAAAAAAGAGTTGTTACACTTGGGTGCTGGCCTCCGAGTCCATTTGACCCCTCTAACAATGTTGTTATTGCAAACATGGCTCAGCCCCCTGGGAACAATAAACTAGGCTGATGGTCCTCTTTTGTATTGGGAACAACCAGCTATGATTGTCACACTTAAACTTGTTAATCCACTATGCTAAGGTGATGCTTGTAAGGCTGAGTTTAGCTAGAACACTTCATACTAAAGAAGACTTTTGGAATAGAGATGAAACATTTCAGTGAAGACAAACCTGTTCAGAGGACCTACTAAATCTTTCCGTATTGGAAAAGTAGTGAGAAAAGTGAGAAAATGGCCCAAAATTGTTTGTGTTGCCCTTTTTAAGTGAAACAGGAGCATCATTACATAACGCAATGTCAAGTAGTGACAAGAAAATCCACAGCTAAAGTTTCAGTTCTTAAAGGAAAAAAAATGCATTGTGATTCAGCTAATTAGTAGGAGTCACAGACAATTTGTTTGAGAGGAGACCAAATGCTTTGAAATCTCACTTAGAGTTTAAAAGTGCCCTGTTGTAAGCCCGGTCTGCTTGCAGTTCACAATTGGGCAAAATACCTTTTGTGAGAAAGTTTAAAATTTTTGTCATGCAACACTAATAGTCTGAAAGCATTTGGATAGACATAGCTGCAGCGGGTTTGATCTGCACAGGCATCCATCAACACTTTCCTCTATTTGGTCTGTATTTTACTAATGAGGGTTTGCCTACAGCACAGTAAAATATGTCAACTTCTCCTTCCAAAGACATCATCTATCATGCCACTTAAACTCTGCAGCCTTTCTGCAATAGTTTATCCACAGATTGCTGTATGGCCCTAGAAAGTCACTTCAAGCTAAAGCTATACAAACTAGGAAAGAAAAAAGCAGTTAACCACAGCATGTGCAGCCAAATACTCTTTAATTAATTTGGCACAGACACTGAGAAAACGAAACAAAAAACAAACAAAAGCAGCTGAAGCTACTTTTAATGGTCAAACATGAGGGAGGATCATTTGGAGATAGCAGTTGTATATTTACACGATCTGCTGACATTCATTTGAGCCGTCTGTTGTGGTAGTAGCAACTATCTTGTGTCCTCCTTCCTCAGTCTTGGGTTGTTCCTTCCCTTAAATCTAAGATTGAAAGTGTTTTGTAGTCCTGGGGCAAAAAGTGTTTCTGGCAGAGAAACAGTTCAAGTGGTTGTGAAGAAATCTGGTCTCTTCAGCCATTACATTCCACTAACCTCGCCATTGTTTTCTACATAGCAAATTATTGTAGCCATCCTTTCAGTTTTGCCAAATAGGAGCGACATTTCAGTTTGCTATATTCCAGTGAAAAGGTCTCTTTTTATCTAAAAAACACTCTGTTTCATATATAATCACAGAACACCAAACACTGCTGATCCAGAGTAAAAATCATTATCCAAATATGGCATTTCTCATTTCTTGAGTTTGAGACCGTCACGGCTAAAAAGGCTGTTTGGATGTCAAAGTTTCATATTGTAAGTATAGGTTTCATGGGTCTAAAGATGAGGATGAAAATACAGCATTTACCTATTAAATGCTGGGGTGCCTGGGGGTGCACATCACGGACAACCTCACCTGGTCTGTGAACACCACATCACTGTTGAAGAAGGCACAGAAATGATTGTACTTCATGTGGAGGATGAGGAGAGCCCACCTGCCCCCGCCCATCCCCAAGACCTTCTACAGAAGCACCATAGAGAGCATTCTGACCAGCTGTCTCTTTGTGTGGGGTGGAGGCTGCAGTGCCTCCGACTGGAAGAACATGAGGAGAGTGGTGAGGACAGCAGAATGGATCATCGGGGCTCCTCTTCCCTCCATTAAAGACATTTCATCGCAGCGCTGTGTGTCCTGAGCCCGTAACATCATCGGGGACCCCTCACACACCCACCATGGACTGTTCTCCCTACTGCCTTCTGGGAAGAGGTTCCACAGCTTCCGCTGCAGGTCTACCAGGTTTTGTAAAAGCTTTTTCCCTGTTGCCATCAGACTGTTGAACTGCTAGTACTGCTGAAGCCATCTCAACTCTTTACATAAATCGCTGCTGCATCTTTATCCTGAAATTTGCTGCAATTAACTGATTTTCTTTCAAGCTGTATGCCAACGAAATTTCGTTCGTGCATACAAAATTACAATAAAGTTGTGTAGGTCTAAGTCTAAAACTTTTAATGTGGATTTAAATTAATTTTTATGACTGTGTAATAATTATTTAATTCAGTCCATAACGTTGGCCTCTTACTGATTAAAGTTATTTAATCAGTGCATGCGCCAAACCACCAGCCCTTCTAGACCAGTTGCTTCTATACATAACATATGGACAGAATAAAACACATCATATGATATGCTGGAACATAATTTCCTGTAGCTATCTTTATAAAGAAATGTTGGTTCAAAGCCTACCTGAATCTTTATATTTAGGTAAATGCTTTTTTATATTGCTCCACAAATATTACTCCAAGAGAACTCATTTTTTTTATCTCTCCCTAATATGTGTTTGCAGTGCACACATGCATGTGATCTAAGATGTTCCTGTGCGTTTCTTAAGTATGACCTGGATTATCAGGATGCTGTGTCCTGCCTGAGAACCGGTTCTGCCTCAACTGAGCAATTTCGCCCTCGGTGGCTGTCAGCTGCGCTTCTAAAAAGCTTTATATACATTAACAACAAGCTTCTCATTTCATACACTCCGCAGGCTGTGTATTAGAGAGGGAGCATGATTTTGACAGATGGAGGAGGGAAAAAACTCTGAAGAACTTCCCGTGGGGACATCTTAAGGGGATTCATTTTTATTCTTTGACTGCATTTCTGAATAGAAAAAAAGTAATGAGCTGACACATCAAACATTATCGTGGCAAGTTAAAAGTAGAGTTAAGCTTCTCTCTTTCACTACCTCTCTGATTTGAAGTTTTGCTGAAATCCTTACTGTGAACTCAATCGTGTTATGTTTTGCCTTTATTCCCTGTCAAATGAGCATTGTCTTTCCTGCTCTCTTCAGATCTCATCTTTCACTTTACTGGTGCATTAAATAAGCATTATCAGACATCTGTAAATGCCCTGTGCTTTGCTTTTCCAAGAAAACCCCTCCTCTTTGTTTATCTGGCAACCTTGACTTGTGACAAGAGCCAAGAGTCACTCTTTAAAGCCATCTATAGGGGACATCAATCAGTCAGAGTCGGCTAATAACTCGCCCAGCACTGATATCCAGATGTCAGAGGAGGGAGGAGAGAGAAATAATGAGGGCAGACAATCTCTAGTGCTGCTCACATTACACCAAGGATTTCTCTTACATTCAGGGGAGAGTGGCTTGGTGTGGAATTTGAAGGGAACCAACAGTTTTTAGGAAGAAAGGCAATGTCCTGACATGGCATGCCAAATAACTCAAAGAGTTAAGATTTTTTTTTTTCTTCAGAAAGTTAGGTTGTTAGCTCCTGACTGATTCACTTCATCTCCGTTGGCATTGTTTATTTACGTGGCAGATGGGTCGCATAAATTTCATTGCATATCTCACCGTCATAAACCTAACTCAATTAGCCAGCCGGGGTGTTAGCAGACACCTAGCAGGATCCATCGCAGCAAATCACGAAAGGCAAATGGGTGATATCATTCATTTTGGTTTTGAGTCTTCAGACTCATTATTTTTCCTTGTTTGTTTGAGTGCCTGACTCATTGAACAATCTGTTTGATGAATAAAACCCGTATCTGTCAGTATAATGTTTTTGGTTCAAACTATAATATCAAACATTGTGTCTGAAAAATGGAAGCTTCCTTAGTACAAAGTACCAACACGCTTGGTGAATTTGTGTCGTCGAGTTTTACTCTTGTTTAGTGCCACATACTGTTCCTTTGCAAAACTGTTCACATCACTTGGGAACAGTATGTCAAGTTTTGTCACATTACAGGCAGTGGAGTTAGGAGGGATTTTATGTGACAGGAAAACACAAATTAGTGCATAACTGTGAAATGGATACAAAAAAAGGATACATGATTGTTCAAACTGAATATATAAAAAACTGAAAATGTGGCATTCAATTCAATTCAATTAAATTCAATTTTATTTATATTCATTCATTTGTATTCACACCCTTTTACTCTGATAACTTGAAATGAAAACCTGCACAATCAATTGTCTTTACAAGTTACCTAATTATCCATTAGGTCTAATTATCATATGTGTGTAGAGATGTCAGAAAGCCTGAGAGATTTGTTGGAGAACATTAACGAACGGAAAGCATCTTGAAAGCCAATGAGCACAGCAGAAGGTTACTGGAAGGTTCAGGGATAAAGTTGTTCATAAGTTTAAACATGGCTATAGGTTATAAAACAATATACCAACTTTTAATATCTCATTGAGTTATGTTCAGTTAATAGGGGGTTTTCACTGACATCACTGGCCAACTTCCGGTCCGCCATATTGGGTGGCACACTTTCTTATCTCTAGTTGTCGTACACGTATTATCGTATCGCGAATGGATAAGTACGCCAGCACGCTAGAGCGACCAGATAAGGACGTATACCTGAGGAAATGTTCCGTGATCGACCATATGGACCCCTATGCCCTACACGGTGCCTTGTTTAGCCGTAATCCAGATGATTGGCCAAATGTAGAGCACGGCGACATAGTGCATTACCTGGTGTTCGGTGAAAACCCTCTGCACACTCTTGAGGAAATGAGAGCTTACAAGGGTCTAGAGGCTCACAACCAATTCACATCTGGTTATGTACATCAAGGAAATCGCCATCATACGTGGACGGGTGAGTTTTAATAAGATGGTAAAAATGTAAACAATCTGACGCAAATGCATCGCATGCTTCTGCGGTGGCTGGCGGCCGGCGGCGGGCGGCGGTGCGCGAAGGCGCTTGGCTGCACGGCCGATCGACGCCGCTCGCGGCTTTAATTATTTAAGCAGAACAATGACCAGTGCAAAATTAAGTTGTATTTACCGTATTGGCGCCGGTAGGAGCTGCAGATCATAAAGCCAGCAAACAGTGGGAACACAGTAACTCGTTCAAAGGTAAGCTGTGCTCAGACGGGCTCTGGCTCATGCTAACCGTCAGCGCTAACAACCACTCACGCATGTAATGTACTTTTAACTAGCTGCTATGTGTTTCAAACGTTTAGAACACACTCTCATTGACATCGGGATACTGTGGAAAGTTATGTTCGGTCGACTTACAGCCGCGATCCAAGCGAGCCGACGACTCTTTGTTATCTCTGTAACTCGTTCAAAGGTAAGCTGTGCTCAGACGGGCTCTGGCTCATGCTAACCGTCAGTGCTAACAACCACTCACGCATGTAATGTACTTTTAACTAGCTGCTATGTGTTTCAAACGTTTAGAACACACTCTCATTGACATCGGGATACTGTGGAAAGTTATGTTCGGTCTTACAGCCGCGATCCAAGCGAGCCGACGACTCTTTGTTATCTCTGTAACTCGTTCAAAGGTAAGCTGTGCTCAGACGGGCTCTGGCTCATGCTAACCGTTAGTGCTAACAACCACTCATGCATGTAATGTACTTTTAACTAGCTGATATGTGTTTCAAACGTTTAGAACACACTCTCATTGACATCGGGATACTGTGGAAAGTTATGTTCGGTCGACTTACAGCCGCGATCCAAGCGAGCCGACGACTCTTTGTTATCACTAACAGTTGTTCTCCGTGGTTGCGCCTCCAGGCAGGAAAGCGGTGGAAAATTAATCTGTTTCTATGTTTTTCCCATGGCGATCATGTGTTGCGCTGTTACAGCCCACAATACAGCAACGGTTTACCATGGTTGAAATCAAGTTAAGGTGAAATTAATCAAATTAAAACACGGCTGAGAGAGGGAGTACAGTACGCGGTAGTAATAGGCAGTAGAGGCGGCGGAGGCAGTCAACATGACAGCCGCGGAAAGTAATAAGTCATAACGCCCAAGCCCTATTATTAATATATTCTTCTTACATGTTTTAAATACTTAACAGTTAATTACCTGTGACAAAGTGAGCACCGCAGACTCTGGCGTATTCCAGCTTAACACCGTCCAAATCGGACCTGGATATCCGTGTCAGCCATAGGTGACGGCGTTGTTCAGACAGCTGTTTTGTTTTTTCACACTGATTCACTATTACGGCTGGTAGGCGATAGAAAGAGCGTTGATCTCCACCTCCACGGGCCGTGCAACCAACCATTAAACACGTTTTACTCATTGTTCACTTCCAATACTGCCTAAGGCGTCATACAACGCAGGTCAACGGTGTGAAACGACTGCCACCCAATATGGCGGACGCGCTGAGTAGTCACGTGAGCGTGACGTCAGCTGAAAACCCCCTATTGTGGAAAGACTAGCTAACCACTGCAACCTTCTCAGACATGACAATCAACCTAAACTGCTAATTGTGCATTAGAAATGCAGCCTATAGATCCACAGTGACACCGGAGACGCAGCAGAGATTCACAGCTCAGGTGGAGGAATCAGATGTCACAATATCGTTTAGATGTGCAAGCCATGAAATCTGACCTATTCGAAGAATAATGGCAAGAAGCAAGCAAAAGCAAGCCATCAGAAGTCCCCTTTGCTATCAGCCATGTTGGGGACACAAGTGGAAAAAGGTGGGACAAAAAGTGAGCTAGAGCCTGCTTACAAAGCGCTATTTATCCCTGTTGAAACATGGCCATGACAGCATCATGCTACAGAGATGTCTGGGTTTAACAGGAGTGGGGTAGCTGGTCAGAGTTGATGCACTGAAAAAGGAAATCTGGCATCTGTTGGATCTATCTAGGAACATATGTTGATTCAACATTATTGTTTCATGTGCTTAAAGAATGTAAAAATATTGTGTAGCTACTACACAATATGAAAAATGTGCCTATTAGCATGTTCAGTTGAACTTGATTGAAATTGAAGGAATCAATTTACATTTATTCGCAACAATGGGTATCCTAAAATTGAAAATTAGGCATTAAAGGTCACAAAATTAAATTAACACAAACCCACCATCGTTAGTTATCTTGTGTAGTGAGAGACTTATGCAACTTCTTGTTTAAGAAGATGCTTAAGAATTAATAAAACTTTACACAATGAGAAAAATTAAATTTCATGAAATAATCTGTTACCCTGGTTGCACAGAATCCACTGTTGGTTGGCGTGGGTTGTGTGATTGCCGGCCGCACACAAGCCTATTCCCCTCACCAGTCTGCTCTCTACTAAACTTAACATCACAATCTGTAAATCTCAGGGAGGCAGAATATTTTAGTAGAAATAAAGAGTAAGGAGACATCTTCAGTAAACAAGTCACAGGATCAAACCCACTGAGTTTAATTATTACTTAAAACCTTAACTCTCAGTTTTAATTCATCAAATTGTTTTAGAGGAAGGTGATTTAGTTGTGTTAAAGTGAAATCACCAATTTGTCTTGAATTAACACAACATTGTAGATTACCGTATAAGCAAAAGGTTTGTTTGCAACCAACCAATTGAATTAAATTGATCCAATGCTGGGGGGGGGGGTTCAGTGCATGTCCCATGATACTTGTGGCTGCAAGTGCAGGAAACAGTGTTCTTAAAAATATTTGAGCGTGGGAAGGCGAATAAAAATGCCTCATATCTTTTTTAAAGTAACATTTTTTTATTTGGTTTGTCATATAAAATCAAATAAAAGTCATGAAGGTTTATACTTATGAGGTTAAATATGAGAAAAAGTTGAAGGTGTGTAAAATCCTTTGACAGATTCTTCATTATTTCCAAATTAAATAAACCAAAATAAACCAAATTAAACAATTCTAAGTTAACTTGAGCTTTCACATCATGTTTCACTACCTGTTGCCTTTTTGCCCTTATTTGCCTTTTCCACTTTCTAGATTTTCCTTCCCATCATCCAATTACTGGTCCTCTCTTTAAATCGATGTGCCTTTCACCCCCCATCATTCCTCATTTTAAATATTTCTCACGTCCCTGCTTCATCTACATACAAGCCTCTGTTCCACGCCTCCCCATCCATCGCTCACATCATATCTCCATCTTTCTATCCCCGCCAGTCAGCCCACCCCGCCAGACTAGGCCCTCTAAAATGGATCATTTCTTCCAAGAGATATCCTTCCATGCTGACCTCTCTGCTAGCTGGCTACCTGCCATCTCCCCTCAATGGACTCATCAATCCATCTTGGTTCTTGGATGGCCTTGATTTTATTGTCTCACACAGCCCTCTGTCATCCTGTTCATCTCTCAACCTTAATGTCATCCTTTCAGATTTTAACATGTCTGCATTTTCTGAGCACACGTTGTTTGATTACACTGAGCAGGGATGGGAGAGAGTGGTTGTCGAGCCTTTTTCACGGGCGACGGTTTCACAGACATGAATGTACTTTTCTTGCCGAATTATTCACCTAAATGGAGGTGGAAAATACACAACCACACTTAGCCACTTCACTTCCTACACTAATACATATATACTTATTGCATCACACTTTATTGTTTGACAGGTTTTAAAGTAAAAAGAAAAATCTAAATAATAATAATTTCATACCTTCTTGCCTAGGGATTTTATTTGTAAAATTTTAGACTCTTGAGATAAATGGTGGCTGTCTCTAGTGCTCACAGGGAGTGAGTGGGGTTACAGGTCCATCACAGGGCAACACCGGGACTCAAAGGACAAACGATGCACACATAC
This sequence comes from Fundulus heteroclitus, assembly GCF_011125445.2. NCBI lineage: Eukaryota > Metazoa > Chordata > Actinopteri > Cyprinodontiformes > Fundulidae > Fundulus > Fundulus heteroclitus. Next base: position 27,242,447 of record NC_046383.1, on the reverse strand, counting down.
TCACACCTAAAGAGCGATAGAGAACAATTAACCAAACAGTGATGTTTTTGGACTGTGGGAAGAATAGTACCTGGAGAACCCACGCATGCACTGAGGATGGGCAGACTGAAGAGCCCAGGCTGGGATTTGGACCTCGGACCTTCTTGCTGCAAAACAACAGTAAAACCAACTGTGCCGTCCCCCGATTGATTATTGTTGTTTGTAAAAATGTATTTTACACCCCATTTCTGTATATTTTGACCATCTGATTCATCTGTAAAGGATCATGACCCCCTGATCCAACCATAATAATAATAATTATTATTATTATATCAAAGCATTTACAATTTTTCCCCTGGCAGGTAGAAACCTATGCATAGATATAATAATAATAATAATAATAATAATAATAATAATAATAATAATAATAATAACTTTATTGATCTCACAATGGAGAAATTCACTTCTGCATTTAACCCATCCCCTTGGGGAGCAGTGGGCTGCCACTGTGCGGCGCCCAGGGAGCAATCAGGGGTTAAGGGTCTTGCTCAGGGACCCAGAGTGCAGGCAGTTGGGATTGAACTGGGTACTTGCATCCTTCTCAGAGAGCAAGCGCACTGCTCTAACCACTATAAAACTTCCTACAGCAAATGGCTCCATGTACTTCCCGAAACAAGCTGGATGTGAAATGACTACAAGAACACAGAAGGGGTAATGACCAAAGATCTACCTGCTGGAAGCCTGTGTATGTAACAGGCCCATGTATGTAAACTGTCATGATTTGAGTTTTTGTTATAGTTTATGTTGGTCTTTTTAATTAGTTCACTCTCCTGTCTTAGTATTAGCTCTGGTTTTTATTATTTGCTTATGTTCTGTTTGGTCTTTATGTTGATTTTGGTTCTGGATTAGTCTAGTTTAATTTCTGTTTTAATTGTAATCAATTCTGTCTTAGGTTTAGGTTATGTATTAGTTTTGGTTAATGGAATAGTTTGAGTTTTAATGTGGTTTGATTTTGTACTTTGTTTTATATTATCAGTTTCTTCTGGCCTGCTCTGATCAGTTATGTCACCAGCCTTTATTCAGTTCACTTGCTCACTCCCCTACTTATATCTGCCTCTGTCTCCTGCACTCTGCCAGATCATTGTCTTTACAAGCCTTTGGTGAGTTTTGTCCAGCATCCATAATGTCTGTTGATATTACCCAATTGCCTTTTTGACGTCTGAGCCATCCTGAACCTGTTTTTCCCTGGCCCTGTCTGTCTGCCTACCCGTTTTTCTGACCTGGACCTGCCTTGTGATATTCTGAGTTTGCCTTACCCCGATCTGTACTTCTGCTTGTTTTTGGATTGCTTCTTGTGCACCGGATTTTTGACTGTTATTCTGACCACCGAGCCTGCTTGTCCCTGCATTGTGAAGAACACCTCCATTAAACCTTCTTTAATCATACCTACTTTTTGTCTGGCTGAATACTGGGTCCCCTGTCTCTCGTTCGTGACAGTAAACATAATTATTATGGAAACACTTACTCACCATGTTAAATAAATGTTTTATATTCAAAGTGATCTGCAATTTTCAAGGCAAATTCATTGTCTAATTTATTTTTTCAATAATCTCCTTTTAACTGATGAAAGCCTAGAAATTCATAAGTAAAAACAAATATTTGCATGACAATTAAGCTTGTTAAGATTGTATAAGTTTTTTATTATTACTCTGCATTAAGTATTTTACAGTTACCAGCTCCACAGTATACCAAGGTATTAAAAAGTTACTGTTTCAAAATCTAAGATTTTCTACCATACCTTTTTTATTATAATATAAATTTCCTTTAATCTGTCAGAACCAGTGGAGACTGGCCCATTGGGGGCGCTCGGGCGCTGTCCTCCCTAGATGTGGAGGGGAAAAGTCAAAATATATTTAGATTTCAAAAGTATTATTAATGTCAGTTTTTAATTAATAGTATGTGGCTACATGTGATATGAACTATTAAAACACTTCTACTAATTGACTCTTCCAATTGACTCTCATTTAACAGTGCATTTCCACCAACAGAACATAGCATTTCTCCCATAGGGCTGTCACTCAAGGAGCCCCACAAGTGTAGCAAAATAACCAATTGTATAATGTTGCAAGGGAAAATGTATAAATATTTGGCCAATCAGCATCACCAAAATGAATGGCTTTGGGGCTACTGGAATCATAGCCCTTGCCGCACAGTGATATAGGTATATGGCAAGCCGATTTTAACATAAAGTAATGTAGCTAGCAGTCAGTCAGGCAGTGACTTAGAGATTACGGCGACGACGACAGAGAGAGAGACACATTTTGTCATGTGGTAAGTGAGTTTGAATATTGGGCTATATGTTGAAAGGATTTTGGAAGGTGCAGAAACATTGTATCAGGTACATAATTTTGTCAGCTGATCATTTTTTTCATATTTTGAAATTCTGTTGTGTTTCTGTTGTGTTGTGAAACCCATTGTGTCATTATGAAACTGTTTGGGTGAAGATAATGACAGTATGGTGTATGCCTACTTTGGTGACAAATAGTGAATTTTAGTGTTGTATTTAAAACTGTTCCTTTCCAAAATAAGACCTAATATAACTGTAAATGGTTGAATGTATCTGTAAGCTGCTGATTCTGAGAAGGGAATTAAATGCTTATTTTTGAATCGTAGTAATTTTCCTACTTTTAATTTGAATGCATGTACTGGGTTAGGCAGGGAAATCTATTGGCCAGCCCCACCAAGATTTTTTTTTTCACAACCGCCACTGGTCAGAACCTGCTGGAATGACCGTTCAGTAACACAGCACTTCCCTCCCTCACCTGTTGCTGCACACTGTCACTATTTCACATCTTCCCTAGTTACAAGAAACACACACTTGGCTGGAAATATATTAGGTTGTGAAAAACATGGTTAGTCATGGTGTTGAAACTAAAGTAGCCCCACCCATCAATCTCATTAATTAACGTAAGGCTGTTTCAAAACTCCAGTTAGCAACGATGGGCATGACTGTTAAGGAGCCGACTGCAGGCTCAACCAGTAGCTTGACTAATTAAAAGCTGATATCAGATTAATATGCTTGAGCTATTCTAAAAGGAACAGAATAGCAAAAAGGTGTTGTATCATGTTCAATAAGCACTTGTGCGACTGAGATACATTCTTTTTCCTGTTTTTTTCCTGTTTTTACTCTATGTATTAAAAAAACAAAGATATGCTATAGATATGCTTTACATTATGTAATGTATCTGACTAACTGGACAATTATTTCAAACCGTATTTCTCTTTAACTGTGGCTGTGTTGATACAAATTGCTTCAAATGTGTCTAGATTATGTACATTTTGAGTGCATTTAGATTTTTCAGGATTGTTTCTTTCTCAAGTTTTTCATTATCCCTTTAATGTAAATAGAGCAGTTTATGTCCCATTAGGACATTTATTCCCTGGTGCTGAAACCCCTTCAGAATTAAATGCTTTATTGTTTTTTAACTTGGAGATCTTTTTTCATATACTATAAATCTTCCACTTTGCATAGACAGTGCAGGAAAACACAGCAACTTTATGACATTTTATTTAATCTAGGATAAAAATAAAAACTGAAAAGATTTAGTCTTGCTGCCAACTTTTAATATGCCAAGTCTCAGATAATTCCTAAAAAATTGACATATATGGTGTGCAAAAATATTTATCCTGTTGAGGACCTAAGTCAGAACATATGTTCATGATTTTCTTTTTTTTACATAAAAATATAACTTTTAAAAGAGCATTTTTGTGTCCAAGGAATCCAGCTGGAGCACAAAGAGAAAGGATCAGTCCCCAAAGATTAATTATCAATACTTAGAAGCACCAAATAAAAGCCAGATGATTATTTTAGGCATATTTGTTCAACATTTTGAAGTAAATACCGAGAGACTGTGAAATCCTGGTGCTTTTACTCAGTGTGATACATTGTGATGGGAGAATTTCAAACAAGCGCATGCCTGTTCTGATTTTATTTTCAGACATTTTACCAAGGTATTCCCAACACATACAAGTGATGCTTCATCATCATCATCGTCTAAAAGTGCTAACTCCTTATACTTAAAAAAATGCTAAAATAAATAAAATAGTGATGTTTTCTTCAGGGCCCAGGCAGCAGACCGAGCTGGCTTGTTTACATGAACAACAGAAGCGTCACTGGAGCTGATGCTCTACACCATTTATTACATTCATGTTTTTAAACAAATTGTAAAACTGTTCAGTGTGATGTGCCCCAAGTAATTTTCATCATGTATTATTCGCCCTTCATGTTTTACTCTTTAACAACGTTATACAGTGACTACTCTCACCAGCATGTTGTTTTTGGGAAGTTAGTAACTGGCAGAGGAGCAGAATTAATTATTTCTTTAACATTTGTAAAAAATGAATTAAATTACATTGCAAATGGATAAAAGACATACATTCCAAGAGGTTAGACTGCTGTTAATCATTCATTAAAAGCCTGGTCCATCCACTCTGTTCAACCTCCTTAATCCTGTTCAGGGTGGCAGGAGGGCTAGAGCCTATCCCAGCAGTCATTAGGCCAGAGGCAGTGTCTGGACTGGTCGCCAGTCTATCACAGGGCTAACACACAGAGACTCACAGCACAGAACCAGGAAAACACACAAACACCTACGGGCAACCTGGAGTGGCTAATTAACCTAACATGGTTGTTTTGGACAGTGGAAAGAAACCCAAGCATCTGGAGAAAACCCACACTTGTACAGGAAGGATATACAGACTCCACACACACATTCTGTGGATTTTGCATAATAAATGTGTAACAACTTACCATAAATGACACTATTTATCAGTATGTTTGCTCAATGTTGTGAATGTCTGAAGGAAGTTCTGTCTCATTTCTTCAACTATTTTTGAAACTTGTGATAAAATATAAACTTAATCCATTTGCTTGAGGCACAGTCTCATATTATTATTTTAGTGATCCTCTGTGTGCAGCTCTAGTAAAAGCCTGGCTTCGGCTGCAATGACAGTGGTCCAATAAATTTGTCAATTTAAGCAAGGGAGAACATTCTCGGGAGCTGCAGTCATATCCTCTCCATGTCCATGTAGACAAAAACATCTTCAAAAAGCATTCCTTGTGCTGTAAGAGCCCAAAGTACAACTACATTTCATACATTGGGTTATTCGGTGGTTGAATGATTCTTTCTGTACTTGTTCTGACTTCTGCTCATACTTTCAGTGAAATGTCTTAGACACAGCATTTGATGGACAACTGAGAAACATGGAGTTTTCACTCGCATGCTCACAGATACAGATTTAGTGTTAATGTGGGATAAGACAGCAATACTTACCATGTGAAATGTTACTATGCCAGTCATTAAAACCAAAAACTATTTGAACTGTTTCTCCATTTTGGGACATCTATGTTTAGTTGACTCTGAGGACTTGTCTAAGAAGCAGTTAAAAGAGTTATTTTTTTTTAAACAGGCCCTTTGTTCAATGTTTATTGGGATTTTGTTGTAGTTTAATATTATAATTTTGTTATAATATTTGTTTTATGGATTGCTGTCCAGCTCTTCATGATTGTCTGTGAAAAGCGCTTAATAAATATACTTTACTTACTTACCTTATCCTGTGCTGTCTACTACAATAAAGTACCAGACTGTCCATAACATTGCCACAGAGACCTGAAGAAAGCCTAAAATATACATCAAAGACCATTGTAATAAAAGGCAAAAGAATCTGAAAGAAAAGAGGCATCTTTGTGTCTTCCGTCTAGGTTTACGAAGTTCAAGCAAGCACCCTTCTTCTTCTGGACGATCGTAAATTTGATCAAGCTACAATTACACAAACATTTTTCCTTAAACTTTATCAAGATGTTCCATGAAACCAAAATTTTTTGAGGAATATGAACATGCATACAGATAAGTTCAGAATTATTCATAACACATCCTACGGGCAACATATTTTATACATATCTTTGGAAGTAAAAGATTAGGATGATGGCAGTAAGGCCTTCCAACCTCACAGACTTGGAGCTATTTGCAAAAGATGAATGGTCAAAAAACGCCAATGGAACCATTGGCAGTAATTACAAGAAATATCTGACTGCTGTAATGCCAATAAAACATTCCAATTGATCAATTACTGTGAACAGTATACATTATATCTAACTATTTTTATTGCAATGCAAATAAAAACTTCATCACATTTATTCAAGACTTATGTGTGATTTCCAGTCAAAAATACATTTGTTTGCATGAAAATGGAATTAAATCTAAAGCTACAATCAGTATACATAACTACAACTGGAAATGCTGCTCCAATACTGTGGATTCAATCTAAAATATATATTTAGCTTTCATTTTATTGCATTTTCTGATGCCTTGGTCAAAAGTGCTCACTTCAGTAGCTGACTGGTGTTGTCAGCAACATTCACAGCTATTTACAGTGGACCCTATTTGCTGAGAAATGCTTTTATGAGACAGCTACTGACCAGAAAGTGCCACACTGCCAACAGAAAAACTTAAGGTCTGAGGGGTTTCTGTTATATGTGGAGATCCTAATTGACAGTCATGCTCACAGAGCTCTCCAAGGCCAGTACAAACATTTGCTCCGCACTATTTATAGTGAGCCTCTACATGTTTAGTCATGAAACACCTGACCCTTTAAAGTATTTCCCACTGAGTTGAAGATTGAAAAGTTGTTTGTTCCATCGTTGTATTTTTTATTTTATTTTATCTCCAGAGCAGCAGCAGGAGACATTTAAGGGAAATATTTTTGGGGGGAAATCCGGGGAAAGTGTCCACCTGGAATTCTTTTTACCCTTTTATCTCATTCATTCATTCAATACTGCTTTTTATTCCTGAAGGTCCTTAAGCTAGTTTCGTTGCTCTTTAAATCTACCCTGGAGCACCCACAGAGGCAGGTGCTCTTACCATTGCCTTAAACTGAAACCGCATGTTTCGAGTCTGTGATACAAACATTAAGCAGTTTCCACCAACCCCACTGTGCTGAACTTCATAGACACAAGATAGAGACGGAGGGCACTTACAGCTTGCACGGTGAAAAATAGAGCCTACTTTCAATTTTACTGTGATTCAACTTGCGTGAGCTCATAAAATTATTTAAAAAGCTCTCCAGGCATTTTGACACTCACTTCCCATTTGAATCCGCCTGCATTTTGCGGTGTAAATGAACGGAGATGATAAAACATGCATATTATCACAACAACTCAACTGTGTTTTTCTGAGGGTTGCATAAAAAATCTATGAAAAGCACAGATACTTAAAATGAAATCACATTTCAGTGCAGATGCATGGCAATGACTTTCTAATCACAGCCTCTGTTTTTCTGCCTACAAAGGCAAAATGGCATTTAATTGCAATTGCAAATGTACATCTGTGTGTCTGTGAATATAAATGAGACTGCTAAGGCCTCTTGTTCTCATGGTAACACAAGCAGAATGTGATGTGCTGATTGACCTTGGGGGTGTGGACTTTCCTTTTCTTTTTTTTTTTCTCCACAGAAATTTAGCCACTAGGTGAGGCTTTGCACCTCTACGCTAAGACAGTTTTGCTGCTTTGTGATGGTGAACCAACAAACGTATATTGTTTTAGCTCATTTTCAAAGGACTCTAAATAGTTTATATAATGAGAAAACAAGTCTGTCAGAAGAAATAAATAGCATTCATTTCATTCACTGCATTTATCTTATTAGGAAATGATTTGAGCCATTCAGGTGATCATTGTGTAATGTTTCAATTTCCACCAGCCATGCATTATAATGATGCATGAAGTTGGTGTTTTATGCAAGAAGTCCTGTTGGGGGCACTCTAGCTCTTTCCCCCTGTCTCTCCATCTTCACTTTTTTACCCCACTCCCCATTTTCTATCATCCCTTTGTTCTGTTACTCTATCACTCCTCAGTCTTCCAGTCTTTCTTGAACCAATGTGCTCTCTCATCACTGCTTCTCTTCCCTGATACGCACACCCTCTCCCAAGTACTTCTAAAGCTCCCACTCATTCGCGTTTGGTGGACACCCATTTCTCTACATTCAGTCTCCTCTGTCCCTCATGCACATTTCTGCAGCGTGTCCGCTGTTTTGTTCTGGAGTTTTAATCGATTTTGAAAACTGCACACTCCCTCCTCTCTCCTTTTGTGCTCATCCCTAATTCACCGCACTTCCATATTGCAGCCGGTTATAATTAGCATGGAATACACGAGCATTATCAGAGTGCTGTTAAATGAAAAAAAGAAGAGAAAAAAACAATAATGAGAGCCCAATGACACCAGGCATTATTTTCTTTTCGTTATCAGGCCATAGTCGGTTTGACGTCAGCTCATCAGTCACAGCACTGAAACATATTTATTTAAAGCGTGTTAGATCCTTCGGATGAACTGAATAGATAACTGGCCCTCAAATTAGCTGAGTGCATTAACAAGAAACTGTCAGAAAAGGAAGCATCGCCTGGATGTTTCAAATAATAAGAATAAATCCACCTGCTCTTTAAAGACCATAAAAGACATTTTTTTCCCCTTTTTTCCCAACATCATTTACAATTTTTGAATTACTTTGCTATCTAATCTGCTGGAGCTTCAGGGTCTAAAGTGTCTTTTTCAAGTGGACAGATATTTATCTAAGACATGTCACCATGCTAGAAGTGCTCATTCATGCCAAGAGTTGTAATCTAGTTGACAACATCTGCACCTGCAAGATGAAGTCAGAGAATGGCAAACTGGTACTGATAGATTGGACAAATGACATTTTATCTCTCCGCCTAAGAATACATACAGTCGCTTAAGGTTTGAAATAACTTTCTCTAGAAACAAACTGCAAGTATATTTAATAAAAAAAGAGGACTCCTTTGTCAGGTAATTAACAAGGCAAGCCAGATCACCAGATTTTAAATAATGATTTGGCTTCTTATGTATTCATTGTCCAGTGAATGATGGCTGCCTGATGGCAGACGTCCATGATCTTGTCAAGGAAAATTTAAGGGAGCAAACCAAACAGATACATTGCATGGAGGACTCAAGTCTTGATCACAGGGTTACACATTATGGCACATGCATTCATGCACCGATAAGACACGGTACATATACAAATCATTTCCTTAAATTGCATTTTTCCAGAATGTCCTCTTTTGATAAATAAAATAAATTATCCCACCATTATGCAACCCATTTCAGTGTATGGTGCCGTTAAGAATGACATTTTTGCTGTAGTTAAACGGTTAAGGTTGCTGAAGGTGGGCTGTGTACCAAGAGGAAGACAGCCCAGCTGTAAACAAGGCAGCATAATAAGATTTCTGCAATACAATTAGCAAGGAGGAGAATTACAGCCAGAATACTGCAAAGATTTTTTTTTTCTGAGATAGACTCAGGATTGTGTTTATACCGCTGTACACATGTTGGGGCGCAGCAGAACATGTATGAGCCAATTCAACAGGAATATTGAGGTAACTGGTATGTTTTGTAATTTGTGGTACTTTAGGATCCTTCATTATAATGAAATGAGCATTTTCCATAGGGTCTCTATATTTTTGGGCTTCATTATTATTTGAAAAGATCATTTTCGTTATTTTTAAATTACTACTATTGTAAGCGAACAATAAAATTGTGGTCTCCCTGAGCAAAGATGGCATTTACACTGCTTTTTTCTGCTGATGGCGCTCCATTTCAACTAGTCCCATTGTCCTTTCCTAACGTTTATTCTGAGGATAACAGGATGGACTGTTTTAGCCTCCAAATATGCAACTTTGCAGCATATTTGTTTGTGTAATAAAAATTGGTGCTGTATCATTGAGCAAAAATCAGTTTTGACAGTGGGAGCATATGGAGTGCTGCTTTGAGTATCAAGAGATTTGACAGATGCTAACTGGATCATGCATACTCACATTATTACTTAACATTCCCACAAAACTTGGCAGCATCATGTTTTGGCTTATTTTCAACACAACAAATATGCAAGGTAACAAAATAGGCTTCATTTTGGTTGGCGCCAGTGTCACATTACAAAGAGGGCAGGAACTTGTAGTGTGGGCCCTTATAGCTTTTTGGCCATTTCACTTGTTAACAATTCACTTTACGGATCTGATGTTGGTCTGAGCTGGATTTGGCCACAGCCAAAAAGGGACTTAATGAATGACTTTAGCTGCAAAAATTAAACACACTTTGAAACATCAAAATATTAAATGGAATCACAGATTAACAAGAGAATCAGATTGCTTTGTAAGTAGCCAGATATTACATAAAACAAAGTAAAACCAACATTAGCCAACACACAGTAACTAGCTAAGGCCAACCACCATGAAAAAGACTACACGCGCCTGCGCACTTCAGTCAGATTTCACTTTCTGTCAAATGCACATACGTATATGCACAGCGAGAGAGAGAGAGAGAGAGAGAGATGGAGAGATAGATTGCCAGACAGTGCAAGAGAGGTTGACACAGCGACTATGATGTCACATTACTGTTTAATCTTATTTCAGAATGGCTCTGATCTGGACTGATAGTTCCCGGTTTTTTACACTTAAATCCCTACACATACAGTAAAGACTGGCTCACACGGTGAGATTTTAAAATAGTCGACCGATTTTCAAAGCCTGAGGGACACCACACGCAACGATAATACGGCAGGAATATCTTGTAACATCATAAGAGCCACACTGATAGTCGGGGCCTGTTGGAAGGGGAAGATCGGGGAAAAAATGGGGCTAATCATCCTGCCGATGGAACCAGCCTTAAGAAACTGACTTTTCAACTTTACTTTTTTGTTTTTATTTGCCTTCATTCTGGCGGTGGGTAGCATGGGCCTCTTCATAACGTTGAGCCAAGGCAGCCAGACTTGACTACATCACACTGTGCTAGCAATGCAAGACTTTAATTGTCACATTATATTCCCTTTTTGCTAGGGATGAGTGTTTTCTCCATCTAGCTTAAAATGTGGTTGTAATTTATTTTTAAATACTTATGTTTGTCAGAACAAACAATTCAAAATGTTCTATGTGTTCATTTTATTTGTACCCATTCATTTAAATTTGTGTTGTGGTTAAAAAAAGCTGTTGTAATAAAAAAAAAAAAAAAAAAAACTTTAATTGTCAGAAGTGCCATGTGTTAATAATATAGGAAGGTTATCTGTTAAATGAGGTCAGCTGATCTGTGATTTGATCAGTGTTAGCTATCGCAAAAACCCATAAAAACATTAAAACATTGCATGTTGCTTTTTGTGAATAATACCATTTCTGGTGAGTTTGCCGACTCAGCAATATTTAGACCTAGATTTAGGGTGATTTTTTTTTTTCAAATGTTCAAAATGTGTATGTATACTTATGCATAAAAACATAAAAAAGCATAAAAGCATAAAAATAAAAAAAATTTGCAAACACCAATTATGTAAAAACTTATTGAGTTTGTTTGAATGCAGTGATGGTTAGAAAGCCTAACAACAGCAGGGATGAAGGACTTGCAGTAACTCTCTCTTTTGTATAGTAAGGATGCAACAGTGTGTCATTGAAGGAGCTCTCCAGCTCTGCAACACATTCATACATGGGGTGAGAGACACTGCCCAACAGTGTTGTTATTTTTGTCAGAGTCCTTCTGTCTCCCACCCCCTGCACTGGGTTGAGGGGGCATCCGAGAACAGAGATGGCTTTCCTGTTGAACTTATATCACTGATTCCTCTCAGCTTTAGCTAAACTGCTGCTCCAACAAATTATATTTATGAAGATGGCTGATGCCACCACCGACTGTCAAAAGGTCTTCAGAGGTGCCTCTTTCACTCTGAAAGATGTCAGTCTACTCAGGCAGAGTCTGCTCTGACACTTCTTGTAAAGTGCGTTAGTGCTTTGAGTCCCATCCAGTTTATTGTTCAAGTGAACCCCAGGTACTTGTAGGGGTCCACTGTCTTAATTTTAGTTCTCTAGATGTTCACCAGTGTCAGTATGGTGGGTCTGCACCTGCAGAAATCCACCACCAAATTCTTGGTTTCCCCTGTTCTGATCAAGAGATGGTTCCTCTGGTACCAGTCCACAAAGTCCTGTGTCCACTATCTGTACTCTGAGTTGTCCTCACCTGTTATGAGTCAGACTATAGCAGAGTCAAAAGAGAACCTCTGAAGATGGCAACATCAGGAGTTGGTGGAGAATCCTGCAGTGTGGAGGGTGAGCAGTAAATATGCCAGCAGAGTTCCCTGTGGGGCCACCGTACTGCAGACCAGTCTGTCAGAGAAACATACCAGTGTCCACACATTTTGCAGGCAGCCAGTGAGGTAGTCCAGCATCTACTATGTGGGGTGGTGGTCCGCTGTTGACAGCTTCAGCTTGTCAACCAGAAGTCCTGGCTGGATAGTATGAAAAAGTACTCAAAAAATCAAAGAACGGAGCTTCTACAGGTGGGTCAGAGCTCAGTGCAGGAGACAGATGGCATCATCCACGTTAATGTCAGGCTGGTTGGCAAACTCCAGCGGATCCAGCAAAGTGTGTGAAGATGGTTAAGGACCAACCCTTCATTCAATGCGAGGCCAGTGGAAGGTTGCACAGCTACTGGGAGCTAAAAGTTTATCTCTGCTCAAAATAATAGAGGCTTAGCAACCAACGTGGTCTCTTAAATTAAAAGGCTGCAAGAGAAGCTAAAAGAAAGTTGTCTACAAAAGGATCATCTCCATAAACTTTACAAGCAAGGCGGAACAAACAGAAACACACAACACATAAAAAATGTAATTAAAAAGGAGGAACTCAAGGTTGAGTGAAAGTTACTGGAACAGGCTGCCTGCTGGTGCCGGAGGTGAAAAACAACATGTTAATCAATTTGTTCTCTGGTAAATATCTGATGACCTGCAAATAAATCTGGGTCATATCGTTTTAATTACTTTACAAACCCTTTTTTATGTGTCAAATGTATGATATCTTTAGGGAACTGTACATATTTTAGATATTTTACTTTATATTTTGGAAACAAATCTGCATCTGCACTGTCTTTGCAGCAGATGGTAATAATGCTATCAGTGATAAGGTCTAAATTTCAAAAGAGCAAGATCCTGAGTATCTTTAAAACAGTGCTATGTTAAACACCCATCCAGTACCTACTTATCCGTGAAAGGTAATGTGAGCGATGGGCGGGGACAGGTTGTCAGTCCATCACAGAGACACATAGGACAAACAACCATGTATGCACAAACCCACACCTAAAGGCAGTTTAAGGAGACTTATTAACCTAACAGTCATGTTTTTGGACTGTGGGAGGAAGCAAGAGTACCTGGAGAGAATCTATTCATGCACAAGGAGAACATGCAAACTCCAAGCAGAAAGACTCCATGTTTAAACCCAGGACCTTCTTGCTGCAAGGCAACAGTGTACACTGTTTACTCTTTCCTCTCAGTTATGGGCTCAACACACGGGAAGCAACAAAGGACAATGACTAATGGCTTTCATCACCACCGCAGTTAGACCCAACCCACGGGACGTGACGGCGGCAGCCGAATTTCAGATCACGCTGTTGGATCGCTTGTTTCCCAGAAATTTTATTGGTTATGAAATTGGAGGGCTTTTGATATTTTCAAAGCAGTCGCTTGGCTGGAGGTGAGCAAGCGATTGTCGCCTCATCGCATGGAGAGCAAATGAATGGAGAGGGAGCGACGTCGCTCCCCATGTGTCAAGCCCATTAAATATTTTTTTGACAACATTTGAAGTTTAAAGAAAATACAATCTGGACCCTAAGAGGCAGATGTATTAAAATAAACAACACATAACATTAAACAATACGGTTTATGCATGCTAAAAGTGAGCTTCTATAACATAGTTTTCAAATCTGTTGGCGCTGTATGGACAACATTATACCAGGCCACACGGGTTTATGTGATCATGTGGTTGTGATATTTTCCATGGAGTGCAGCGACCGATTGTTATACCCCCATTTTCCAAGACAATTTAAACTTTCAGTTTCTGGTAGCTATTCGGTATCATTGGGTATTTGTAACTGTAAACAATAAACTAAAATCAAAATCCCTCACGTACAGACGGGAAGTGTTGAGAGGGTTGATCATCTCCTGATTTCCTTTTCAGATGTACACATCACATTTTTTTCCTATTATTTCTACTGTGGAAATCACTGTTAAAAATATGAGTTTTTATGCATCAAAGATTATGTTTGTGAGTGGATGGAAGGTAAAAATGCAGCAATAAAAAATGGCAATCTGGTTTGCTAAACACTTTGAATGGCAACGCGGACAGGGCCTGAGTAACTTGTGTCTAATTTTAAAGTTGCTACCACAGACTTGTCATCTTGCATACAGTATGTGAGCCTGTTTAATGGACTTTAAGATTAACAGCAGTCTAACCTCTTATGTTTTTCATTTATGACATGCTTCGGTTTTGTATGGTATGCAGGTTTTTTTATGGCTGGAATAAAATGTAAAATGTGCTACTGTACCTGGAAACAGCAGCCTTCATTGTAATGGTGCTCTCATTTTTTTCTTTTTTTTCCATTCTTAACGATTGCCTGAACATCTAAGGATAAATGTTCTATACACAGTAAATGAGTGCTCCAAGTGGTCAAATGAAATTAATTCAGATTGAATTTAATTAGACTTGAGTTGTGCCAGTTTTTTTTCTGTGTCAAGAGCTCTGGGGAGATTTTAGTTGTGACTTGGTGCTGTTTAAATTACTGACTGCCAAAAAAATTTAAATGCATGTATCCATCCATCTATCCTTCCAAGTCAAAATGTGGAATACTGACTTTTATCAATGAGGACTGAATGCTAAAATATAATAAAGTGCTTCAATAGTTTTTATTTTCGGGTGTGCATACTGTTTTTGATTCTCTTTTTCTTTAAATTGATGTATTTTTTTTTTTGGATACATATGTGATTCTTGATTTGAAATATCACATAATATGTGAAAGTAATAATTTTTCCTTAGTTTTGAAAGCCACATTGTCAAAATAATAAATCACAGGATAAAAGACAAGAAAACCAAGATTACAGTAAGTCAAGAGTACAGTAATAACATTCCCAGCATACAAACAAATTAAGTTAGTAAATCATATAGGAGCAATACAATATGCCTCTGCATAGATTTTTGTCTTTTGTCTCAGAATGAATGTAAAATCTGTTTCTGCTGACATGAGGAGTCAATAAAGCTAATAAAAAACACTATTGAAACAAATAGTTGGGAAAGAGGCCTTTGAAGGGCTCAAAACCCAGCATTTTTTTTTAAAAAAATGTTCTTATTTGTTATTTTTAAAATACAGTAGAAGTCTTTTAAACATAAAATTCATAAAGGTCTTTATTCAACAAATTGCTCACAATACCAATTTATTTGGAGCTCATAAAAACTTGAGATTACACGAGTTAATAAAAACATCCCATTTAAAATAACATGAATTCTATAGTACTTGTTAAGGGTATAATAAATAATAATTCACTTTAATTTGTATCCTAAAATGATAAGCTTGGATAAGACAAGTGGATTCCATTTGATGATCTCATTTGCTCTGATTTACCACACTCTTTCATCAGATAAAGTTCTGCACATTGGGTTGTGGTTTCAAAGCTAATACTTTGTTAATTTATGTATAAACAATTTGATTCACTTTCATTCATTTATAAATTGTCATGCATTTACAATAACTCACTGTGGACATATAATCCTATTCATAAGTGTTCGATAATTTGCATCTAAATATTGATTATACAAAGATCTATACCAGAGCCGTTTCATCAAGAGAAATAAAAATGATTAAAATATAAATTATTTATATGCTGATGAATAAATTATTATTAATCACACGCAATGCTCACTAAGTAAAAGAAAGCGCTGCCAGACCACTGACAGAGGGGTAATCCTCTGGTGAGCATGGACCAGTCCCAAAGTACGGATCAACTGGTTTAGGCATCAGAGGTGGATAATGTCCGTTGTGCAGTGAGGGATTACTATGTCAAAGCATGGATTGCTTGCCAACATGCAGGCCTCTGCCCACATGGTGTGAGGCTTAGACAAAGGCAGTGAGACATTATTGAGACAGGTTATTACTGTGCATCAGTCTAGGCTGAGAGGAAGGAACGTCGGTACAAATTAGAGCATCACAAAGTGGGTTTTAAACAGCCTCCATATTGAGACGCTAGATAAGACCACGTCTGTAAGAGTGAAGCCGCTGAGCATAATGTCTTTGATTTTTAAAACACTTCTCCAGGAAAGAAAAGCTTTCAGTTTAAAGTATAATTGAAAAGTAAATAGATTTTCTAGACAATATTTGCGGCACAACATCCAGTCAACTTAGATCAATAAGCTGCACTTCTTTTATTCTGTTTAGGAAACACTATGTATGTTTGTGCTTTATTGCACAAGCAACCAGCAAATAATTTAGAGAAATGTACATATGTTTATGTACCTTTTTAAAGCAATGTTCTTTTTAGGCACTACCAGGCTGCAGCACTTGAGACAATGATTAAATATGCACTTATGCTTGTCTTTGTAAATAAAAACTCTACTTTTTATATTTTTTTTATATGCCTGTGATAGAACTAGTCGACACCCAGTTGATTATTTTCAATCTACCTCTGGGAGTAGGAGGCTATGACAAACTGAAATGCCACCAAGCACACATTACTTTTAGTAAGGTTTATTTTTTTTCCTTGTCTGAACCATTTTCTGCGCAATTACATGCAATTTAAGAAGGATTAAAATTATTGAGGTTGCTGAGATCAGCAGAGCCTAGTCCACTTACAAACCATTATTTAAAAAATGACAGTTCGGGAAAATAAAAAATACGCAGGACCCCTTCACCTTGCCCGTCATTTGTTAAATAACCATCTGAGGGGTTTTAATGAGGGCTGTTTAGTCTCAGGATCAAACAACATGTGGAAAAAAAACCCAACTATTCTACATTTTCAAATTGAATCTACCGCAGTTCTTGTCTTTTCAGCATACGTGCTTCTTTATTTTTAAAGGCAACTAATGCTGAGCGAATGTGCTGACCTGGCATTAACAACCTTCCTGGGTGATCTGATCACACACACCTTGTGTTCCCAATAGAACAGCACACCTATAAGAAGGGAATATTGTGGGTTAATGTGCATGCATACAACCACCCCCCCCCCCCAAAGAAAAAAACAGTGCAGTGTGGCTATCAAGCTGAACTCATCTTTTCATCAAACTGCTTGTCAAAGGGAGGAGATTGCATACAGTCATGAAATTATTAGAATAAAAGAGTATGTCTATAAGAACTCTTACTAAAGAAGTGCAGCCTTTCCCCAGCATTAAACTGAGGAATGTTGAGCATCTTGTAAAGTTAGAGTTTGGTATCGGTTTCACAAATAAGGAAATGCAAA
Source organism: Fundulus heteroclitus (assembly GCF_011125445.2). Classification (NCBI taxonomy): domain Eukaryota; kingdom Metazoa; phylum Chordata; class Actinopteri; order Cyprinodontiformes; family Fundulidae; genus Fundulus; species Fundulus heteroclitus. Next base: position 27,225,161 of record NC_046383.1, on the reverse strand, counting down.
ATATTTTAAGCACATCAACAACAGATCAACTATTCTAGGGTTCTGCAAAAGGAGTCTCACAACCCCCTCAGGGGGTCCCGACACCCACTTTGGGAACCCCTGCCCTAAGGGATGGATTAAATGCAGGGACACATTTTCCCCCAGCGGGACTATAAAGATAAATATTTATTTATGAACAATAGCAAAATGATGGCTAATTGCTAGGTTAGTGAGCAGGAGCAACCGGTGAGCTGTTTGTGCTTATAACTTCTGTTTGGTGACATTCTACATGCTTATTGCCAAGCTGTGTGATGGCAGCATAGTCAAAGTGGACAGTATAGCTTATGAATATCAATGTATTAACTCAATCATTTTTAAAAAGTGGAAAGTATCTGAAAGACTTATAGATTCCCAACAAGAAATTATCTAAACTCACCAACAAAGTGGATTCACAGAATAAAAATTGTCAGAAGTGAAAGTATGTACTCCGGATTTATTAAAACAAAATACATCTGCTTTTAAAAAACATCTGTGGATCTGTGTTACCAGAAATTAAGTCCCCTGATTTGGCAGCACATCTCACCATTTGGTGAAAATCAGCGGTCAGCTGAATCAGTCATCTCAACTCCGAACTGTCGCGGAGTTCTGCTGAAAAACACCTTGATATTGAGGTCTTGGAATATTTTCAGCAACTCAATCAAATCTTTTTTTTCATGATTTCCCATTGTTGCTTCACAACATTAAGAGCTCCTCTTTGTATGAGTTTTTTTTTTTACATTTGGATACTTATCGGTTATCATCATTATTTTCTCAGAAAAATAAGACACCATGTTATTGACAAAACTAAATGCTGTATTTTTCTTGCTGAAATAGTTTTTAAATCTCATTCGTGTCTCTGTCACCTGCTATTATGGTTTTTGATTGCTGGTGGTTGGCTCTTTGTCAAGCCGTTTAGGAGGAAACCATTAAGACCGCAATCTAGTCTCATTGTTGGTGTTTAAAGATCAGCTTTCAGTCGAGGAGTCAGAGTCTTATGGAAGTAGAGTAAACCTGCTTTCTAGTGGAATCCCTGTGTTTTCAGTTGGTTTGCTCTTATCATTTGCTGTGACCGCAGTCCGCTGCAGTTTTGTCCTTGGTGCGGGGGTTGAAGAAATGTTTCTTTGCAATGCTGGCCTGGCTGTTTCATCTCCGTGCAGGCTTCTTGGTAGCCGTGTTCCCGCATCTGAAGGAAGACATTTTCCTTTGTTCTCAACACCAGGAGAGTGTTAGGGAGGAATGTTAGTCATTTTGCTCCCATTTAGGTCAGCATTCTGTTTCTTGGTGGTGTTACTTAACTGTCAGTATTTTCACTGTTTTGAATCATCGGTAGGGTCGTTTAATTTCTATATGCGATGTCTATCTTCACATTCACTTCAAACCGAGTAATTTTCATTTTCATCACTGGTATTTTCTAGGGGAAGGTCCTCATAGTGTGGAAGTGGGAGGTATCTTCGGGTACTGACTAACTTTTGATGGCATGAAAAATGCAGCTGTTCCTAAGGTTGCCTGGCCCCTCACTCAAAAGCAATTAAAAGATGAAAAAAAGAGAAAAGCTACTGTTGAAAAATCTTGGTTCAAAAGCTTGGTTCAAATTTTCAGTAATTTTTGACTGATAGATAAGAAGTTTAGGGTAAACGAATGCAAAAAAAACAGAGAGGAAGTGGAGAAAGCTACCGAGCAAGCATGGAAGCGGATGCAAATGACTCCTTTTTGAGTTTAATCCCAGCTCCCACATAGGAGGCTGACTATCCTCCCCAGCCTCCTCTTCATCTATATGCTATTCTTTCATTTGTATGTTGCACTGAAACAGAAAAACCTTCTGGGTAATGTTTAATTTTCTGATCTCAAAGACACTCAAAGTACCAACAGCACTATTTGCTCTTAAAGTCTATTCTTATTACTGTTCAGAGCTGAGGAGCTGTAAATAGTCAATGTTCCCTGTAGCCCGTTGTAGCACACTGAGAATCCTCGAGCAAAAGGAAACTTTGTGAAAATCAAAGCTTAACAGCCTCAGATTAACAAACTGTCTCAGGTTGGTCAGTTAGATTTCAGAAGGCATATTTGAAGGAAACAAATTCTTTTGGTTTAACCACAACACCTATACCCACCGACAAGGGGAGACAAAAGGATCAGTTGTCCCGAGCCCAGGAAAGAGGGGGGTCCATTACTGGTGATCGGATAATTTAATTATAGGAATGAATCATTTTTGAAAAGTTATTATTATTTGTGAAAAACATAAAATATTTGAGTTATTAAAACCTTCACATCAACATTATATACATAAATATACACACATATACATAAATACACACACATATATATATATATATATATATATATATATATATATATATATATATATATATATATATATATATATATATATTCATATATATGTTTTTTGTTTTATGGGCGCCCAGAACTCCTCCCACTCCGACAAAAAAAATGGTCTGGCCTTTAAGACGAGTTTTGACTGTAACTTAGCCGCACACGTAAAATGTATGGGAGCGGCGTGCTCTGCTCTGCTGCTTCCGATGTTACCAAGTTTTGATGCTGAACTGAGTTGTTTTTATATGAGAGAGGAAAAAGAAAGGGAGAAAGAGAGAGACAGATGACCAGATAACAGACCTGTAAGTTACCCATGTAAACATTTTTAGTTTTAGTCTGCTCTTCTCTAATGACTTATTGCTGGATTTGTTAAATCATGTATTGTATTTTTCCCAGCCAAATCATAGCACACCATGTAAATAAAACACCAGAGAATTTTGTAATTTCATTATGTCATAAAACAGTCCACAAATGTAAACTATTTTGTACAGATTTTGAAAAAAAAAGCCTTATTAATTCTTGAACTGACATGGAACAAAAAATGTTCAGTAAATTACAGTAAAATCATAACAATTAATTTGCTAATACAGGAAGGGTGAACTAGCCTGAATCTTTTACCAAAATGAAATGATTCAGAAATTAATAAGTTGGCAGAACAGCTTAACCCTGCAATGGCAGACCCAAAGTTATGTAAAAAGACAGTGTTATCCCCGGCTCTAGCAAAGCTGTCAGCTGGCCTGGCAACACCATAAAGCTGCAATGAAGCTGGCACACAAATGTTCGCAAAAGTTAACCATTTATAACAAAGTGTGGCTGCTAAACAAATTGGAGTCCTCAAAGAAAAGGCAAATTCTGTTTGTTTTGTCACCAGCAAATGATGGAGCCACAATCATGATATTAAGTCATATTCCCCTGAGCTGCAACAGCAGCCACGCTAAACTAAAAGGACTCAAACCTGATTTAATACCTAATCCAAAAACATGAATTTCAACACTGCACTTGGCTGCCCTGCGTTGGTGTCAAAAGTCTGGGCTGTGAAGAGTCAGCAGGTAGGCATTTACACATTTCGTGGAATGTCCATTAACTAAGCTGCCTCCACTGAACAGAGTCAGCGATCTGTAAACATGCCAGAAATAAAAGTCAGTACCAGCCAAATTTGACTTTCTTGGATATAATCTTCAGTATATGGTTTAACCCTATGAGAGTAAATTACATATGGATACTTTTGCAGTCTGAGACCTAGATCTTAAAGGTTTAATCTAAACCAGTAAGTCTCAGTGCAGATGTAAAAGACATGCTCTTGATTGACTTCATATACTCTACCACAAGGGCACCTAACTCCAGTCCTGGAGCTCTGCCATCCTGCAGCTTTTAGATCATCCATTCTCCAACACACCTGAGCCAGATGAATGACTCATTCCCGGGCCTCTGTAGAGCTGAATGACTGCATGCTGATGAGGGAATTCAGCCATTAGATTCAGGTGTGTTGGAGCAGGGATGCATATAACAGCAGCAGGAGACTAGCTCTCCAGGACCGGACTTGGGCACGCTGCTCTACGATGATTTTCCAATAAGAATAGAAAGAATAGTTTCCAGATTCAGAATCATTTCTGAGTGTAGCCCACCTATACCCATCCGAAGTAGGTAAGGGCCCCTAAGTTCTCAAATATCCCTTAACTCAACTTACAACAACTTTAAAACTCTTTTCGATGTGTGTTGAGTTTCACTTACCTCAAAGTAATAGATCACTAGCACTTTAACCTTCTCCATCCCAATAATTTGACCTTTTATATCAATAGAAGATTGTGAACACACTGTAATGCAAACACATGCAATGATATAATAACACCTTACTTTGCTTGTTTCTTTGGGAAAACATTAACTTAGAAATCACTAGACAATGCACAGGATCAAAGTCTAGAACATTGGAATTTTATATTGAACTAAAACCCAAAGATAAACAATTGTTCAACAACATATATGAATGAAATTTGTCAGTTTTCTAAACCCTTCAAATCATACTGTGTGGACCCACACTCTTAATCATACAACTAAGCAAGCAAGTAGTTCACTAAGGTTCGTCCAAACAAAACGGTCAGGGAAAAACTTGTTGTAGGCCTGATGTGATGCTGAAGTGTGATACCTTACTCCAAAGGAAAAGTCTTGAACCCGAATGTCACCTGTACTTCAGTCCCAGTTGGAAAGGAAAAGATGATGTAGGATGTTGTCAGCTCCTTTACAAGTCCTTCAGTCCACCGGAAATCAACAGGCAGCAGAAAGGTAATGGAAAGAAGTAGTCCTCAGACACTGTAACATAAACACTTAACTTAAGCTCATCTTCTCCACTATTCTTAACTCTGGAAGCTCCCACACCAGAAACCTTTGTTAAGTCTCTTTCTGTCTGCTGAGTTAGCTTACAGTACCCAATGCGGATCCACTCTGTTTGGGAATGCTAATGCGTTAGAGCACATTAAACTTTACTCCCCACTACTATAATGCAATTTCTGAGTTGAAATATACATAGTAGCTGGAAATAAAGATGTAGAGATGACATTCTTTCAAAGACTACCAAGTTGAAAGTCTAAACATCAAGAAAATACCTGCTCTTTCAAGCAGCTTCACCACGTTTTCTCTCAGTAGACAAGCCTCCTTTACATGGGCAAGGTTACATCCTGTTTCCTCCTACACTCCTTCCACTTCCTGACTCTCAACCAATGACTGAACAGTAAATAAGTAATAACTAATATCATCTTTATTGTCATTGAAACATACATTACAACAACATTTTTTCTCTGCTTTTAACCCATGACCCTAGAGGAGCAGTGGGCTGCCATGTGCGGCACCCGGGGAGCAATCTGGGGTTAAGGGTCTTGCTCAGGGACCCAGAGTGCAGGCACTGGGGATCGAACCGGGTACTGGCATATTTCTCTGAGTGCAAGCACACTGCTCTAACCACTAGGCCAACACTCCCCGGAAATGGTGTAGAGCTTAAAGTCCTTAAGCTCTACACCATTTCCTTTCTCAACATGAGCTGTTCAAAATAAAACTCAATATGTGGCAAAACTTTCTTTTGTAACAAAATCTATTTTAACCTAAGTTTCTAATGCCATATTGTTTAAGCTTACAGACCATTTTATTTGAACTTATTTAAAATAGTTAAAACTTTTTTTATTCATTACAATACTTTTAACACTGTTGAAAATACTGTTTTTAGCTCAACTTTAGATGAATTAGATTACTTTAGGCAAATTACCAGTTTCAGACTGGGTTACATGAGCATACAACATCATCACGACTGATAATAAAGATTTCTGAACATATCTCTCATTGTTTGAATTTCTTTAGTTCTCTCAACAATTCACACTCTTTGCAAAAGTGTTCGTAAACTTTTTTTTGACAACTTGCCATTTTTCAAGCAGAAGTTTTCATGTATTCTACTGGACTCTATGGTTATGCACCTAAATTGACAGACTGAGCAAGCAGACCTTTTATAACCGAAGGAGTCAAGATGTCAACTTTAACTCAGGAGGAGCTGCACAGATTCCCATCTCAGGGGAAATAGTCTGTTGACAGGACAGCAAGTGGTTGTGGAGAAATCTGGCTTCAAGGAAGAGTGGCAAGAAGAAAGTCATAGATGGGAAGATAAGAATCTTTGTCTGCATATTGCCACAACGCATGACGGAGACTCAGCAAACATGCAAAAGAGGTGGTGGAGAAATAAGACCAATATTGATTTATTTATTTATTTTTATCTACGTGAAAAACACGCTGTAGTATTATAAACTTTGACCACTCAATCCTGATTGTGAAACATGCTGCAGCATCACACTGTTTTTATGGAATAATGTGCCTGATCGGACTATGGCTCCCAGCATGCAGCATAGCTTGAGATCAACCTCATTGTACTTGTGATCACGCCTCTGAGGTGTTAAAAGCACCGCACAGACAAAGATACGGCTCCTTCTGGTGGCTTATGTTGTGTTGAACAGAATCCCATCACCTCAGCTGAGATCCCTCACATTGGAACATGTGGTGGAACTGGTGATAGTCATCCGCTCACCACTTTTATCTTGTGTCGTAGGATTGACAAAATAGGTCCTGAAACTGTAATTAGGTTGAAGCGCACAGCCTTTAGGAGAAATGAAGACGTCCCCCCCCCGCCCTCCACTAGCCTTTCCATCGGTAGGCAAGGCGAGATCTTTCAGGCTTCGGTAAAGCAGGTCACAAAGACGCTCCTGTGACGCAGCTCCACACAGACCGAGGAACAACGCATCTGCAGCAACTGCTGAAGTTGGCGAGGCGCAGCAACGAGCCACGTTACGACCTGAACGATTCTCCTTGCGGGAGCACCACCAGGAAATACCACATTTTGTTTATCATATAGAATTGATACTTGCTTTGGCAGAAGTTTATTTAGAAGTAGGCTTCAATGCTTACGTTTTACACCAGAAGGAGTTTGTTTGTTTACATACTGAATTCAGGTGATAAGCTGTTAACTGCGTTTTTAATTTGGTTTCTTTCCCCTTTTTGTTGGGTTTCCCGCAGATTTTATTTAAAGCTCATTCATTGTGTTAGCTCATTGCCTCAGGGGCCACCATCTAGTGCTGCCTGGGCTAACCATTGGTAGGACTAGTTCAGTGAGTAGCCCGACATCTTAAGATTCTTGGCGTAGCAAGTTGAACCTCTCTGTAGCTAATCGGGGGCCCGCAGCTGGCCTAATGTTTTGAAGAACAGTCACATTACTCCAAGTATTAGCCAGATCTATGCTGTTTACATCAGGTGCTGCCATTTTGATGTTGATTAGTTAATACTTAATGAAGTGAGGCTAATTTAAGTTAACTGCTATATCCAAGTTTCATCACTTTGCTGTTTACTTTCTTCTTTTATGTTGTGTTGTTTCGATTCAGTAGTGTGTTGTAGGTTGTAGTATTAGTGTTAAGCAGAATAATTGCTATAAAAGGGAATTATTGGTTTAAAACATTTAAAATAGTTTTTATCGTTGTCATCTGTGGTCTTTATATCATTGATCGAATCATCTCTAAGAGTTTATGAATCATCCCTTTTGAGTTAAAAACACAAGTATACATAGAGACATTTTTCCTTGTGGCTTGTGGTCAATGATTAGCAATTCCAACTACAGTTCTAATTTAAGGTTATTAACGTTTACTGGTGGTGAGTCTAATTCAGTCTTACAACTCTGCTATGCCATAAGCTGGTTGAATATGCTTATTATTATTATTAATTATAATTTGGTATTATAATTTAAATAATAAATCATTCAACTCAAAATTTCGCTATAACAAATATAGTTCAAATGGTGGTGATGTTAGCTATAAGCTTATAAGTATTTATACCACTAATGCATTAGTTAACTTGCTGTTATGAACTCATTTATGCTGGAATAAATGATCAGGTCGGACTGTTCACCGACCAGGTTTATCCAGCAGGCTGTGAGAACCCCAATGTAACTGCAATTAGAGTTTAAATCCTTATTCCTTATCACCATCCAATGATATTGTCTCTGTATTAATGTCAGATGTTAACTCCAAAGGAGGTTAGCTCTGATTTCTGAATAACCATGTAACTGTGAATTGGACTGAACACAAAACAATGTCTATTCCGCAGTGGTTGGTTTTATTGAACCAAAAGCAATTCCCTGTTACAGTAATTCTCTGATTCAAACAACTTTGGAATTCTTACTCATTACTAAACTAAAACATGCAAAATATATATGTGGAAATAAAGAACAAAACAAAATAAACAATGGATTAAAATGAGCGGTTAGCAGATCTTAACTTAACTCAAAGTTGTTTAACACCGCCCTCGAAACACCGGCATTTCACGTATCAGCATTGATAGACAGAACAGCTTCGGGAATCTCACTGGACGCTTTGATGTCTTACACAAAGCTAGTTCAGCTAAGCTACCTACAGTTCAGATATACGTCACCCTCCCAAGATGGCGGCTACGATGACGTATGAGGGGAGGTCCTAATGACGTAACCACGCTTACGCTGATGGGACAATGCCTCGTTTCGAGAGGGGGGGCAGCTAACTAGGAGTTTAAAGCAAAGCCCGCGACTTGAGCTCGGACAAAGAAATTAAACTGATAAGGAGCGAAAAGAGAGAGAGGGGGGGAAGCAGGGAAGAAGATGAAAAGAAATAAATCGGTAGCCCACGGCGGGGTTCTTGATGGATCACAAATCAACACAGCAAATCAATTGTAAAATGCATGCACATACAAAGAAAATGTTCAGCAAAGTAATTCCAACTTCGTCGTGGAATAAAAGCATTAACCAACACCTACAAAGTTCTACCGCCTGCCCAGGCACTTCTAAACACCCTGTTGGTGAGACAGAAATGAAAGGGGGAAAACCCCGTTACTTTGAGTTGCCTCGGGGCTGGTCCGGAACGCTCCGAGTGTGGCTTTCTGGACGCGCTTCGACGAGCGCAGTTGTCCACAGGCTGCCGCGGGACGGGGAAGAAAAAAAACTCCTTCGTTTCTTCCTCCGGGTTCGGTCGCTTTGTTGGCCAGACAAAAGCGGGGTCCTCTTCGATCAGTGGGAGATGCGGCGTCTCTCAGTCTTTTGGTCAGAGGGAATTTAAAAGTACTTATTTAAGTCGACCTCCTGTTATAAAGCAGGGAATAACCGTTGCGTCGAAAAATCTCGGTCCAGCGAGCAATCGAACACGTGGCGTGGGAATCAGCTGTGCGTGTCTTCTCGGGTTGGCTAAAAGCCAGGGAAGAAGGAAGCTCATCGTGTGTGATCGGCTTTTATAGCCATCACTATAGCAACCTTATCTTGATCGGCGGCCATTTTGCCGTGTTGCGTGATGGGAGTTGGTGGCCATTTTGACCACACTGCATCATGGGTAACGCAGTCCGTTACGTCCCGAATTGATGCCGTTTCCTTGATCGGCGGCCATTTTGCCGTGTTGCGTGATGGGAGTTGGTGGCCATTTTGACCACATGAGTTGGTGGCCATTTTGACCACATTGCATCATGGGTAACGTAGTCCGTTACCGCTTTCTGTCACGTCTGAACTGGCACAACATACCCCCCTTTAGCTTTGAAGAGTGGGATGCTGGTCACAGTCTTTAAAGCTACAACCAAGTCCATTCTGGCGTGACGAAAATCCGTTGTGCATGAGTGGAACAACCTAATAGTCTTTCTAGTAGTCCATTGGGATTCATGCAGTTCAGTTCATCATCCAAGAGGAGGAAAAACGAAGCATTCATTGTGCCTGGGTCAGTGACCTAGCCTGGGCAGGACTAAGCTATAGCTAGTCATTTCTATTGGCTAATAAGGCAACAATAAAGTAATAAAAAAAAAAGAAATGCAAACTTCACAATCACCATCGTCAATACATTCATTGGTCATCAGGTTTGAACTTTGAACCAAAAAAAGGAGAGAGGGAAAAGGGGAAAGGAAAGAGACAGCGGTTCGTAGTCTAATCAGCTTATGGCCTTCAAGGAGCTGGTGCTACGAACCTGGGAGCGACAAAGGTGAGGGCGTCAACCCTGGTTTGCAACTGTTTGATCTGCTTGTATGCTGCATACGCCATCGCAGTAGTGATGGCCCATCCAAATACAAGGAGAACCACAATAATGGTCATAATGTGAGTGTCGGTCGACTCTGTAGCTCTGGGGAAGCGAAGCAGAGGGACCGAGCTCAACTCTGATGGAGTGAGACTGAATTTAATCAGCTGCGTGCCTGCGAGTAAAAGCTGTCTTTCAATGCCGACATCAATGCTGAAATTGTATCCCTTAAAGACATCTATTATTTCAATCTCTGATAAATGGGTTGCTTGGGCATACCCAGTGGATGTCTTTGGTTTTGGTACACAAATCCAAATTAGGGACTAAATAAAGTTTGGGGTCAGCATCATGATAGGCCAATATTGAGGGAGTTTGTAGGTGTACGTGGGTCTCACCTTGCCAAAAACCGACATTCAATACTGATTTAAGCCTATACACATTAGCCCTTTCAATGATGGGAAGGTTTAGCATAAATCCTATCTCCAAGTTGTCAGGATTTACAAATATTGGAATTGCACTACCTAGGCTGTACGCCAGGTGTATTTGTGGTGGTTGCAGTGTTTCACTAGAGGCAGATTTGAGAACCTTTTCGACCAAATCTATTGGTACCAGGTACGGAGGAATCCGTCCTTCAGCAAGGCTATTTATGGATGAACTAACCTCTCGAGTGAGGTCCTGCATTAAATCTCTAACAACCTGAGTATACATCATGTCATTCTTTACCACTTCCGTGAGCGTTTCCAAAGCAATGCATGGTGTTATGGCTGAGTGTGAAATTATAGACGTGAAGTTATGTATGGACACTTGCTTTATTAGTGCATGTTTAAAGTGTCCTGATTGAACATGCACTTGTCCTATTTAATGCTATGCATTGTTCTCTTCGGCGGGGGCGGAGTTAGGCTCCGTTCCCTGTGAGGAGAGTTTGGTGGACGGTTTAATTTGGTTCGCATGAACCCATGTGTACTCTGGACTTTGCACGCTGGCTTCTAGGTTCTTTCGAGGCCACGCGAAAGTCGTTCGGAGACGGTCTTTTAAGTCAGTGACGCACTGGTGTGCAGTGTAGACGGTTGTCACACTGACGTCTACGGGCTGGTAGATGAGATTCAGGGGAAGTGTCCTTTGTCTTCCTGTCATCATCTGGAAAAGTGTCATCCCTGTGGAGCATGGTGAGGTAGAGCGGATTAGCATTAGGACCAGGGGAAGCTTTGTATCCCAGTTCCTACCATGGCTGCTGGCATGTTCCTTTGACATGCTGACCACGGTGCAGTTCATTCGCTCCACCTGTCCGGATGACTGTGGGCGGTAGGTGATGTGGAATTTAACTTCCACGCTCAACATGTCAGAAAGCACGGTCAAGATGTTTGACGTGAAATGCGTTCCTCTGTCCGAGTCGATGGACAGGGGAAGGCCCCACCGGCTGAAAACGTGATTTAGCAGCAGGGCTGCTGTGGTGACAGCGGTGTCATTCGGTGCCGGCAGACATTCGACCCATTCTGTGAAACTGCCTGTTATTGTCAAAAGATATCTGTTACCTCTTGACGATTTGGGGACTGGACCGATCCAGTCAGTCTGCAAATGTGACCACGGAAATGTAACCCCCCTTTGCTGAAGCAGGGCTCGGTCTAGTGGCCGTGTGGGTTGTAACTGGCTGCAGGTTAAGCAGCCTTGTACATACTCCTGGGTGTCCTGGGCCGTTAAGGGCCGGGACGCCACCTGTTGGAGAGTTTTCAGATTAGCTTTGCAGCTTCTGTGTTCTCCTACTGGTGAGTCATGGATGTGTGTCAGTGGGATCCCAAGTTCGTTTGAATCTTTGGGCTGAATGGGCTGAAACTCATAAAACAGCTCCTTAAGTGCTGTTTCCTCTGTTTCAGTGGTCAGTGCATCAGCTTTTTCCAGCTGTTGCATGATTTCTGTTTCGAAGCCAGGGCAGGGCTCAGTGGGTGAGTCCCAATTCTCTGGTTGATTTGGTGCTGGTTCTGTTGGGTTGGTTGCTATCGCATACACCAACAGATTTCCTTCAGCTTCAAGCGTTGCACCACAAATGGATCCAGCAGGCCGAGCTTCATGTCGCCTGATTTGGATCATGCTGGAAGGAAAGGTAAACACGGTGTCTGGAGAGTCCTGTCTGCCAGTCAAGAATAAGGGCAGGTCTCCGATGACGGGAATGCTCAACTCAAAGTCGTGGAAAGAGCTTTCGATGAGCACCCCAAGAGGTTTCTTCGCCACCACTTGGATCGGCATGCGAGTTGGATTCTCCACTAAAAGGTAAGCTGAGCGGTTGTTCAGCTCAAGCAGGGGTGTGTCAGAGGATTTGGAAATCGGCTCTGTGGAAGGCAGAAATGGTGCTAAAAGTTCTTTGGGCTCCTCAGAGCATGTCACCTGGTTGATAGGGACGGACAGTCCACTTCCAGAAGTGGGGGGCTTGGGAGTCCCCACTTGGGCCCAAAGATGACCATGATAGCAGTCAATGAGTGGGGCTAACCTGTTCAACAGGTCCTGACCCACAAGAAAAGGTTCTGTGTCCAAAGTACATATGTAGATGGGGTGCACCAGGGTCATGTCACGGAAAGTGATGTCTAACCACGCCCGTTTGGTGATGCATGACTGATCCTGAGTGTAGCTGGTGATGCCCACGTCACAGGTCTCCACCTGGAACGGTTTCCCAAGAGACACCATAGCTCTGGTCACCTCATCAAACAAATCTGAGCACATTAGACTGATCTCGGAACCCGTGTCTAAAAGAGCATTTGCAGTTACACATCCTCCGATAACTGTCGAGCAGTATAAGCGGTGTGCATTTTCATGATGGTTTAGCTCACCTAGAAACCTTAGAAAAGGGGCTTTCTGATCACCTGCTGATCGGATCTTAGAAGGTTGTTGGTGATTTTTCGGTTGGTCCCCCCCCTTAATCAGATAAACTCTGTTAGAAGGGGAAGCCTGTTCCACGCCTAGTCATGCTGGCTGGGGTTTTGGGCCTGGCTTACCTGGAGGGTCGACAGGATTGGATGATGGCTGGGACGGCTGCGGCGCGATCTGACGCACTGTTTCGGCTAGCAACCTGCGAAAAGTCTCCTCTATCTCCTTTCTCATTGACTCCTCCATGCGCAGGTTCCAGCCTTTGTTGTCATGTGTGCTTTTCGACCTTTCTGGCCAGTCAGTTTGCTTACCGTCTCGGGCTGGATCCGGCCTGTGCCATTTTTGAAACCTCTCACCTTCCATGCTGCCATGCTGACCTCTCCCATGCAGGGGACCTCTCCCATGAGAAGCTTTCTTCTGCTGCGGCTCAAAACCATGTTGCTTCTTGGGACCAAATCTAGTTTTAGGTTTGAAGGGAGGCATCTCATGTCCCTCCAGACCTAAACTCTTTTCTGGTTCGGCTTGAATCTGCAGAACCTTTTTATCACTATCGGCTCCTTTGTTGGGCCGGACACGTGTTTCCCATGCCACCTGCGCGTATTTCCTGATTTCCTGCATGGTAAGTTTCTTGGTTCTACAATGCATGGTAACCTCATAACGCACGCTTTCATGAAGATTATGGAGGAACAAAGATTTGAAAGCGTGGTCTTCCTCCAAGCCGGGAGCATTTCGTCCCTGAAAGTAAGCAGCCCGCAAGCGACGGTAGTACTCTTTTGGTGCTTCAGTTCTCTTTTGCTGAATTGCAAAAGCTCCAAGAGTGGCCGAAGCTGGGTCTGTAAACGCCGAATATTCTTCTCTTAAAGCCTGACAAAGAGCTGAATAACGGTCACGTGTAGCTGGAGGGAGGCTTTCTATGAAAACATGGACACTTCTGGACGTGGTTTTCCAGATAAGCTTCAACTTTTCTCGAGCTGAGGGGCTATATAAGTCTAGCAGACAGCGCTCTACCTCTCTGAGATAGTCATCAATGGTGGATTCTGTATTGCTAGGATCAAAACGCTCTATGTCTCGGGCCAGGGACTCAAGTTGACGCATCCGCAGTCCCTGTTCAGGGATCGGAGCTGGTCCATCTGAGTCCTCTCCTGACGACTCCTGCCTGCGGTAACCACGATGGGAGGGAGGCTCCAGTTCTGACCACCTACCTGGCATCGGCGGCCGTTCGTGGGACGCAGGGGGACCCTCCCTGTCATGAACTCTTGTCTGTGGACGCAGTTCAGAGGAGTGGGGTTCACCTGTGTCCCAGGAACGGTGCTCTCGTCGCCCTGGTGGGGGGAAAAGATCATAGCGGGCCGTGTCAGGGGTCAGGTGGGAAGCAGGTGTTTTCCCATGATTTACATCATGTGGATCAGTCCTGATTGCCACCCTAAGTTGTTTAGGCATTTCTTTCTGTATCACACTGCTATATCTGTCCTGACCTTCGCTTACCCTTCGCTCAGAAGGTGTCTGAGGGCCCAGTTCATCCAATGTCCTCCAGGTGTGATCTCCATGTTTTCCTTTGGAGTTCTCACACTCAGATCCTTCTGTCTGCAAGCTAATGCGATCCTCCTCTCGCTCCTCTGTGGGATGACAGCTGCCCTGAACACTTCTCTGTTCTAGCTCCCTGATTCTTTCCTCAGCTAAAGCACGCCCTCTCAACCTCTCTGTTACGCAGATTGGTCTCTAGCGTTAACCTTCGGTGGTATAACGCAGTTAATTCACCCAAAACATCTGCTACCAATCTATGTTTAGGTTTGCTCTGGACCTCCTCCACCAATTCCTGAATTCTCCTCTCACAGTCTCCTATGTTAAACTGATTCAGACGGGTTTGTTCGTCCGGTGTCATTTTAAGCAGTGAGCTAATGACATCCTGGGCCTCCATTCCAATGGAATGGTTTGGACCTTCAGCTCCTTTGACTGAAGAACCGCTACTATCCATTCTTTGTCAGCTATGGATAACAACACAACAGGTAACAACCTGTAGTTTAGCTCAGCGCTAAACAACAGACAACAAATAACAACGCTGTATTCTAGCTTAGCACTAGGTAACAACGCATACACTTAAGTTTAGCTCAGCGCTAAACAACAACTGCTAACAACAACTGTTAAGTGGCTTCACTTTAACTGTTAACAGCAAACACGCACTATGACTGGCACTTAACTGCAGTAAGTGGGTTCAAATACGTGCGTTTAATTAGGCTGCACAGGGGAAAATCAACCCTGCGACTTACAACTCCTTAGTTTTAGGAACGGTTAATATGCTTGTTTAACTTTGAGAAAATTAACTTTGAGTGACATGGACCACTAACCTTTCGGCCAGTAATTAAATGATAAAGCTGTGGCTTTGTTTGTGATGTAAGTTATTTCAGAACAGGTGCTCTACACATGTGTGGAAAATAGCAAAGTGTTTTGGAGCTTCAGAGGTGGCAAAGAATGACAGTTAAAAACCGCTAAATTGCAACCTTAGTTTCAAAATCACAGCTCAATTTTGACCACTTATGATGAGCAGAAGGGGATAAAGGAGAAAAAAAAAATATATGAATAAAATAAAATTAAAGAAGACAAAAGGGCGGAACCGTAAGGTAAGTTTAAAGAAACTGTATGGAGATAATTTCCTGCCAAAACGTTGTAAGCAAAAAAATGTGTTGCACACAAATAAAACCTGTTTTGCACACAAAATGATATGTCTCACACACAAAAAATTGTTTTGCAAACTGTTCGCCAACCTTGCACTCAAAATATAATTTATAAGTTTTCCTCGAGTACAAAACGGTCTGTGCTTGCACAAAACAGCCTCTGCTCGAGTACGAAACAATCCCACCACCGCTGCGGTAAATTTGTGCCAAAAGTCACGTGATGCATTGAGTTGTTGTTCAGACTTCCCGACAGCAGGGGGCGCACCCAAAAAAACTGAAACGCACCGGTTTGGCTGAGGAAGAGAGACGTGATAACACAGCTAACAGCATCAGCACCCCACAGGTAAGTTTCAAAACTTTCCCGGTGAAAAAGTAACAGCTCACTGATAGATCATGTAAGATTTTAGTTAAAGGCCCTGTTTAGTTTTATCTCTGATCTAAAAATGCTGTGTAACGGACTTTTGAAAAATAATGTATTTAGACTATGATTTGATCTTTACTCTCCTTTCAGAATTAAACGTCTTTGGAGACGTGTGGTGCGCAGGAACTAACATACACAACAATGTGCTGCACTCAGGAGAGGACAACAATTCGCTTGACCTGTGAAACATGTTAGATAACTTCTGTTGTCACCATTTATTTGTCCCAAGACTACAACTAAGTTTTCACACCATCAGCAGTGGCTGAGATGACCATTCACTCAGAACTGAGGGGAATCTAACACTCAGTCAGTTATGGAAGATGGGAAGCATCCAGCATGCTGTGGTAGAACCAGAAATCACAGAGGTAAGAAGGATTTTTTTGTGCTGGCTATTATACAGTTTCTCACATTAATGCGTATATTTCAAACCAGAAATGAATTTATCTGATCATTTATCTGATCACTCCAATACAACAAAACATTGAGTACATCAGAGAGGTGGCACTGAAACTGGTTTCTTTGAAATCTGTTTATTATGGTCCTTCAAAATAATTAATGGATTTTGGAGTCATTTGCTTTTCCATCCTTAGCTTCATAAATTTAATTATATTCAGTAAGTTGTAGCAACAGAATCACGGCCTCTTTTTTATTCTCTATATATCTTTCTTGCAGGGACTCTGCCTGCCTCATATTGACTGGGACAACAGTGGACTGCTGGATGACCCACACTGTGGGGTCACTATTTCTGAAACTGGCAATGTGTTGAGCCCTGAACAACTTGGTAGCACTGAGGGCAGCCATGGATGCACTGGGACATTCTGAATCGCACGGCTCAGAATATATATATATATATATATATATATATATTGCTACTCTCCAGTATGACCAACACTTTACGGGTTTAATCTTATTGTGGTTACCATTGTTGCAAAAGGTTTTTAAGTAGTAAAATCTAGCCAGGGAAATGTAACCAAGTTAGTGCATTCACTGAATAAAAGTGTAGAACTGCTGGGATTATGATGGTAAATGTGTATGGTACTGTATAAAAATTTTGAAAATGCTGAGGTTATTGGAAAAAAGGGCACATGGAGCTGTTAATAAACCTGAGGATGCAAACAGTGTGGGAAAATTTTTGTCCTTTATTTTCCACATTGCATAATAAACATACCCTTTCATAAAGTCTTCATTTCCAATTCTTACCAATATCAATCAAAGTGAATACACCTTTCCACAAGGATTGCTTTTATTGTTGAAATCAAGACTGAAAGAACTCCATTAATTCTCCAGGTTTTTCCCAGTAAACAATCCATGTATTACCATAAAGCGGGCTGTATAAAACAAACTGGCTGATGAAATGGATGAAGCCAAAAACAGGACTATGAAAAACAATTTCTGCATGTAAGACTGTCAGGAAATTTAGAACCTCAAACCTGGCCTTTTTTTTCCAGCCTAAACGGCTCCACTAAGAGCTATGAAGGACATGCTGCAACAGTTAGTGATCAAAGTAGTTAATACTGGGAACTAAAACGGTTACATATTAAGTTATTTTTAAACAAGCTCAAATCATCTGCCGTATGTTTAAAGATTACATAAAATTTTGAATTGTTCAAGTCTTGGTAGTCTTGTGATGGAAGTCGGCGTGTCTCAAAGCAGGTTGATGATCTGGTAGCCTTCCATCCAGCCCAGAACTTTGATGACCTTCACCTCATCAGTGGATGCTGGAAAACAGATATGTGTTATGGATATGTAAAGGATAATACTCCTCTTAAAGAAAAAAAAATAATTACCAAGAAGAAAACAAACGTTTTAAGAAAATATCTGCCCATGTGGCCAATTCCAGCTGTGGTTTTTGCCATGGCCAAACCAATTTTAATAAGTGCACAACACATATTTGCAATTGGGCACAGATGACCTCATTTTTACTTTGAAGAAATTAAGGAGTTAGAAAGGTAGTGAGATATAATCTAGATCTGCTGCTATATGCTTTACTTGTAACATTCATATTTATGTTAGAAAACGCAATTTTTTAATTAATTTCCTTACCAATTTTCAAATAATCAATATCCACTCGTTGCAATTATTTTAAATTGCTTAAGAATCCGTTTTGCACATAAGCATACATGCATTGGTTTAACAGTTTTAGGATAAATTATTATATCCAAACACCAATTTAGGTTTACACCAATAAGAACAACAGACAGTCAGTTGAAAACAACATAAAAACACATTATAATCTGTTAACAATGCATTTATCTGGGTATCCACTCAGGTACTATTTATTTGACAACAAAGTAAAGGGAGAAGCCAACCAGTGGGGTTACATACAAAGCAAAAGTTGTTTTAGCATGGCGTTCAACCTAAGGCTAGCTTTCATGTAATTTGCTCTAAAACGTAACATGGTCCCTTACTGTAACACAGCAGTACCTTTAACTGAAATCTTACATGTTCTATCTGCAAAGTGAGCTGTTACTTTTTCACCGGGAAAGCTTTGAAACTTACCTGTGGGGTGCTGATGCTGTTAGCTGCACTGAGCTATGGTGTCACGTCTTTCTTCCTCAGCCAAACCGGCGCATTTCAGTTTCTTTCGGGTGCGCCCCCTGCTGTCGGGAAGTCTGAACAACAACAACAACAACTCTTAATGCATCACGTGACTTTTGGCACAAATTTACCGCAGCGGTGGTGGGATTGTTTCGTACTCGAGCAGAGGCTGCTTTGTGCGAGCAGAGGCAGTTTTGTACGAGCACAGACCGTTTTGTACCCGAGGAAAACTTATAAATGATATTTTGAGTGCAAGGTTGGCGAACAGTTTGCAAAACAATTTTTTGTGTGTGAAACATATCTTTTTGTGTGCAAAACAAGTTTTATTTGTGTGCAACACATTTTTTTGCTTACAACGTTTTGTCAAGAAATTATCTCCATAAAACTGACTTTCAAAACTGTCCCTCCGGGACACAGTGATCTAAGCTGTCTTTAAAACCGTGACTGCAACTACCTATCCTGGCCACCAGATGGAGGCAGGGTCTCTCTTTTCAAAGCAGAACACGACACAGACTCTGATTGACAAGTAGCAGACGCTGGCTGCTGTCTATTTCAATCTAGCTGACTTCCAGTCCAGAAATCAATATTCAAACCTCAGGTTAACAACCTCAAACCACCACAAACACGTATATATTTAGTAATGATACCTCCTTAATCAATTATGACTGAATAGTCCTTTTGGCAAGGTGAGCAGTCAAAATGCTGGAATATGGATTGTGTTCATTCAATTCATAAGTTGCTGGTTATTCGATTTAGTCTAAAGGAACGCCAATAAGTAGACTCCAGCCCACCCAGGGACGCCAATTTATGCTATGCCATAAGCTGGTTGAATATGCTTATTATTATTATTAATTATAATTTGGTATTATAATTTAAATAATAAATCATTCAACTCAAAATTTCGCTATAACAAATATAGTTCAAATGGTGGTGATGTTAGCTATAAGCTTATAAGTATTTATACCACTAATGCATTAGTTAACTTGCTGTTATGAACTCATTTATGCTGGAATAAATGATCAGGTCGGACTGTTCACCGACCAGGTTTATCCAGCAGGCTGTGAGAACCCCAATGTAACTGCAATTAGAGTTTAAATCCTTATTCCTTATCACCATCCAATGATATTGTCTCTGTATTAATGTCAGATGTTAACTCCAAAGGAGGTTAGCTCTGATTTCTGAATAACCATGTAACTGTGAATTGGACTGAACACAAAACAATGTCTATTCCGCAGTGGTTGGTTTTATTGAACCAAAAGCAATTCCCTGTTACAGTAATTCTCTGATTCAAACAACTTTGGAATTCTTACTCATTACTAAACTAAAACATGCAAAATATATATGTGGAAATAAAGAACAAAACAAAATAAACAATGGATTAAAATGAGCGGTTAGCAGATCTTAACTTAACTCAAAGTTGTTTAACACCGCCCTCGAAACACCGGCATTTCACGTATCAGCATTGATAGACAGAACAGCTTCGGGAATCTCACTGGACGCTTTGATGTCTTACACAAAGCTAGTTCAGCTAAGCTACCTACAGTTCAGATATACGTCACCCTCCCAAGATGGCGGCTACGATGACGTATGAGGGGAGGTCCTAATGACGTAACCACGCTTACGCTGATGGGACAATGCCTCGTTTCGAGAGGGGGGGCAGCTAACTAGGAGTTTAAAGCAAAGCCCGCGACTTGAGCTCGGACAAAGAAATTAAACTGATAAGGAGCGAAAAGAGAGAGAGGGGGGAAGCAGGGAAGAAGATGAAAAGAAATAAATCGGTAGCCCACGGCGGGGGTTCTTGATGGATCACAAATCAACACAGCAAATCAATTGTAAAATGCATGCACATACAAAGAAAATGTTCAGCAAAGTAATTCCAACTTCGTCGTGGAATAAAAGCATTAACCAACACCTACAAAGTTCTACCGCCTGCCCAGGCACTTCTAAACACCCTGTTGGTGAGACAGAAATGAAAGGGGGAAAACCCCGTTACTTTGAGTTGCCTCGGGGCTGGTCCGGAACGCTCCGAGTGTGGCTTTCTGGACGCGCTTCGACGAGCGCAGTTGTCCACAGGCTGCCGCGGGACGGGGAAGAAAAAAAACTCCTTCGTTTCTTCCTCCGGGTTCGGTCGCTTTGTTGGCCAGACAAAAGCGGGGTCCTCTTCGATCAGTGGGAGATGCGGCGTCTCTCAGTCTTTTGGTCAGAGGGAATTTAAAAGTACTTATTTAAGTCGACCTCCTGTTATAAAGCAGGGAATAACCGTTGCGTCGAAAAATCTCGGTCCAGCGAGCAATCGAACACGTGGCGTGGGAATCAGCTGTGCGTGTCTTCTCGGGTTGGCTAAAAGCCAGGGAAGAAGGAAGCTCATCGTGTGTGATCGGCTTTTATAGCCATCACTATAGCAACCTTATCTTGATCGGCGGCCATTTTGCCGTGTTGCGTGATGGGAGTTGGTGGCCATTTTGACCACACTGCATCATGGGTAACGCAGTCCGTTACGTCCCGAATTGATGCCGTTTCCTTGATCGGCGGCCATTTTGCCGTGTTGCGTGATGGGAGTTGGTGGCCATTTTGACCACATGAGTTGGTGGCCATTTTGACCACATTGCATCATGGGTAACGTAGTCCGTTACCGCTTTCTGTCACGTCTGAACTGGCACAACAACTCGCTAGACATCCATCTTTCATGGTAAATAAGGTTGATAATTGTTAATTGATAATTGCTGGTTATAATAATTAAAGGCTGGCACCTTATTAAACAACCATTAGGAGACATTATATGTTGTTGCTTACCTTTGACTAGAATAGCATTATTATTTATAATATCCAATATTAATAAATATTAATTGTCACGATTTATCTGATGAGAACAAATAAAACCACACACTGAGCTAGGTTTAAAGAGTTTATTGAAAATAGGATGAACAGTGGAATGAGTAACCAGAGTTTCGACTGAACAGGAGCAGCAGGTTGTGGATGGGTGCTGGAGCCAGAGGAGGCAGGAAACCCTGCGGCCACAGAGGCCTCACTAGAAGCTCTGAGGAGGCAGAACAGTCCAGCAGCAGAAACACGGATGAGGCAGGTAAATCAAACAGCAGGCAGAGGCTTGAGGCAGAGAGGTGGCAGATAGTCCAGCAGCGAGCAGAGGCCTGACTTGAGACTCAGGTGAGATAGGAAAAACCCAGCAGTAGGCAGAGACTTAACTTGAGAAACAGAGGTGGCAGGATTCCAACAGCAAGCAGGGGCAAACCAGGTTGACAGGCGAGGAGTGAGTGGAGTCTGATGACGGCAGGGAAGAGACTATAGGCCCGTTTACACTACACTTTTTTAACCGAGCCGAGCCGAGACCAGTCTGAGCTTGGATCAGTTAACCAAGCCGAGACGACCGTTTACACACCACACTATCCCGGTTCCTTGATTGCTCCTCGCCTCCTAGTGGTGATCTGCGGTACTACCGCTCTCTGGGATTGAAGGCGGGACCGAGCAAATCAAAATGGCGGCACCCGTAACATTCAGGATGTTATGGTTAGACAGAGTCGGCTTTTGGGACGTGGATAAGACAAACGAACGTCTAATAAGGATTTACAGACGCAGGAAACAACAACAGACACTGAGGTCCATCGCGCTGCTAAGCAGAATCATCACTGGAAATTGTGTGGCACGGTAAGGAAGCTAGTATTATTATGAATGTCTGAAATTTGTCTGAATTGAGTGTGAATCGGGAATTGCAGCCACACACGGCAGAAAAAAAGCGGACAGTCAGCTGACTGTAAGGGGATGACGCGGTCTGCTCATGCGCTCGTTATCAGATAACCGGGATACAAAAAAAACAGTCCGAGACCTCCCCAGGAACTGGTCTGCATTTAGCGCGGACCGGTTACGTCTAGCGCGGTCCAGTTCAGTCTGCTTACCATTTACACACAAGAGTTATCTCGGTTACCGAGCTCGGACTGGTCTCGGCTCGGTTAAAAAAGTGTAGTGTAAACGGGCCTTTTGTGTTGGTCACATAAAATCCAAATTAAATACAATAACCATTTTTTGCTGTGTTGTGACAAAATGTTGAAAAGTTGAAGAAGTGTGGATACCTTTTCAGGGGAAATATTCCCCCTTTCTAAATCCTATCTGCAATAAATATAAGCTTTAGCATTTAACAACGCCACTCATTCTGCATTTATTTTATCCACTTTAAAGCATGTAGGCAGATGATGGTTCTGGTTTCACTCATCCATTCCGCTCCTCCAATTAGGTGCCACAGCAGAATGAATGACATTAATGGATATGACTTCCCTATCTGTTTTTCCCTCAGCTCAAAGAAATTTGTTACATGGGACTCTAATTTATTTCAAATGTGAACCATGCTATTACTAGACAGCAACAAAACAATAATTGTCACAAGTGATTTCCTTTCTTTTTAAAATTGCTCGCTGCAATGAATAGCCAGTGTCAACAGCTTTAATTTGCTTTTTTCACAGACAGAAAATCAACATGTCAGTAGTATGGAAAAGCTACAATGTGGCTTGATTTTAAATGGATTTGGTTAATTTTGGTCATGTGGGACAAGAAATAAGATTAAATGAGACTAATCCACAAAGCAGTCACCCACAATTAAAGTTGACCAGAAGAAATGAAATGGATATTTCTTTTCTCCCCATATTTAGATGGACAAAACTGTAATTGTATGTCACCAAACCTACATGTAAGATGGGTATTGTGACCATTTTCAGTCTTAGATACAAGATAACGTGTAAGGAGGAACTGAGATAACGCTGTGGGTTTGGCACCCGGGATCTGTAGGAAACAAAACATAACTTGCACTTCTGTGGAAACTATTTCTGCATTTTTATTTATGTTTTGCTTTTATGAGTTTGCTATATATGTCAAATGTCAATATATTTCTAAAAATTGTTTATCTAAATTGAATTATAGTTTTTTTTCTTTTTTTAAATATTAAATTCTGTTAAATCGGTCTTGAATTTAGCGTGGGTCGTGGATCTGGAGCGGCTACCTTCATATCATGCTTTTCATTCTTAATAACATTTTCCAAATATTTAAACAATTAGGGCAATAATGGAAACAATATAGGTTAGTTTCTGCTGTGGAACTAAGTAGAAGTCGTGATCAAAGATTTAATGACCTAAAGTTAAAAGCAAACATTATTTTAACTGCTGGCAGATTTAGGTTATCAGCAGAAAGTTCCAAAAACAGGGTCAGGTAATTTAACGGATTAGTAATTGTAATGTAAAACATATCTTTGAGAAGGGTTTAAATAATTCAATATGCCATTTTTAATAAAATGTAAATAAAACAATTTTCAAAATGTATACTCCTTATACATTATCTTTTCAGAGATGGCCATCTCCATTCCCATTAGAAACAAACTTCTTGGTTAAATCAAAATCTGTCATGAATCTAAATAACGTTGGGCTTAACATTGCATGCAATTTTCTCCCAAGTTTTCTTCTCAAAGCCATTTTCACATGTGTGAGGCCATTTCTGCTTTTAAGGAATCTGCTCCACATTTGACTCTACACCTTAGAGTAGACAAACATGGGCAGAATTAGTTTAAAGACAAATTGTTTAAAAGACAGTATGAAGCATTTCTCTTTGCAAAACATAGCAAAAAAAAAGCTAAAATGCAATTGACCCTTTTCCACCAACAAAAGGTTAATCATAAACAAGCCCAATTCTTCTATATAAAAATGTCATACTAGTTTTGAAAACCTTATTGCACCATATTTGAATTGTATTAGTGTCATGGTCTCAGGAAGCTTGTTGACGCGCATACAGATGTTAAAACTTAAAACTTTCAATAGACGTGATGTGGTTATGGTGAAAAGATCAACAAAACCAGTGCAGGAATATTATGATGTTTATGAAGGACAATGACTGACACATTACGAAGGTTGTGAGGTAATTACTTTGTAGTTAGGCTATCTTTGGGTTTCAGGATAAATGTAAGCTAGCTATAGATCTGAAGGTGTCTCTCTGTGCAGTGCAGTTTTTGTAAGACTCACTTTTACTGTTGCTTCACATCATTCTGACCTCCATGGGAAACGGGAAAAACAACTTTGACAAACTGAAAAAAGTCAATCTAAAGCTGTAATCTTTCTGGCCATCTGTTGTTGTCTTTTCATGTTCTGATCTCTCTAGTCTTTTTCTGGTGTATTTGCACCCGAGGTGGCCTCTTTAAAAATGTGTTCAGTTGGTAGGGTGACCAGATGACCAACCTTGAGCAGGACTGCATTTTACTCTCTGGTCGTGCCGTCCACATTTTGATTTGATTTAAAGAATTGCCATTTATACACTTTTGTAAAAAGAAAAAAAAAAGCTGTTGTCTAATAACAAACAAAGCAGTCTTCACAGAATAGGGTCAGCAGTCAATCAGCAATCACTGGTCAAACACATAGTTGCAAAGTTCCCTTGTTTTTGATTTGAATTCATTTAAAAATCTAATTTATAAAAATAGAGACAGGAGAAAAAACAACTTTTCCAACCGCTTCCCCAACATTTTTCTTGCTTTGCTCATGAAGTGGCAACCTTGGCCAACTTTGTCCCACTATGCAGGGAAATTAATTAATAATAAACAGGCAAGAAAAATTGAGCTACAACAACACGGAAAACTGGTTTACAACTGGGTGAAGCCAGTGAAGGGATATTGTGTTTTTGTGAAGTTTGGCTGAGTTATTTTGTAATTTCACCTGAAAATAATTACAACATGAATACAAAATAATTGGCTTATTTTGTTTCTGACCCGTCGTTGCTGATAGCTCAAGCATGAATTGCGGGACTTCTTTGAGACCATGATTACAGCTATGTTAAACTACCCATGGTGTGTCACTTGGCATGGTGTGGTTGTTGTCCCAACAGGCAGACCAATAAGGGCTGACTGACATCCTTTTTTGTGCTTGAAATGTGGTAACTTTTGCTGTATTGTGCATGATGCTTCAGTTGGTTGTGCAAGATAGACACCTCTCGTGGCACTACATCATAAAAAAGAGAGCTGCTAAAACTTTATTTGACGCGGAATGTAGTATGCAAATCTGTGTGGAAAATAATGCTGACAGTGGATTAAGGCTCAGGGTGGGCAAACACAATCTTAAATTACTTGTTTTTTAAAAAAAGAAAATCCTGTATTTATACATGTTAGTCCCTTGAGATTCTGTGTTTCATTTACAAGAGAGACCTGGTTGGTATGGGGGACAGAAAATTCCTAACGGAGATATCTGTAGTTCCAGAAGGAGTCAATGACATTTCAATAAAAAGAATAAAAAAAAATCCTGATTACATGATTTGTCTTGTAATAGACTTGTCCCTTCACACTTTCTCTTCAATATACTTCTCTAGCTAATCGGCTGCTAAATTTACCAAGGTGACACTGTGTAAGAACTGAAGATACATTTTTCAAGCCGACTTTATGGAACAAGTCTCATTCGCTGATCAGACAAAGGGCACTTGGTATTATTCAGACAAATTTCCATCCATGAAAAATTGATATTGCAAATGTCTGACCCGAGCCATGCCCTGGACAATAACAAGGTGTCCTGTGCAGCTGAAACCGTCACAGTCTTTATGATGTATCTCATTATAAAACCAGATTCTCTGCAGTATTCTTGCATGAGCAGAAATGTCTAGGCACTGAGCAAGATCGACAAATATCACCGGGCCTACCTGTTATGTTGCAAGCTGAGGGATCCGTCCCTCTTATTCCCCTTCTTATTAAGGAATACAATGAGCTGTAGTGTCTAGGGAGTGACATTCTTTCAGACAAATCCTTGGAAATGGTGACACACTCCAAGTCAAGTATTTGAAGTCCAGGCTTAGTCACCACCTGTTTTTTTCCCCCGTGCAGATAAAGGCCCAACCACAAACAGAATAACTTATTGAGTTGTTGCCAAGGGTGATAGAAATGTCTCCTTGGTGTAGTGAGTTACTATTTTAAAAAATAAATGTAAAAGAGGGCAACAATTGAGAGGAAAAATATTTCCAGTCCTGAAAAGAACATCATGAGAGAAGAGCAGCTCATAGGCGGCACCAGTTTGAGCTGTGCAAAACAATATGTCAATAAATTTTTCGAAATGTCATCCCACTGAGACAAAGAGACAACAATCCCCTCCTGCATTTGGGCTGACGTCATATAAAATAGAACAACATGCAGGCAGCACAGATCTTCAAGACATCAGTATCTCAACCTCTGAATGGTATTTTTTATTCACAAATCATGGAAACATATTTGCATGGTCACTTATGGTGCTCATGGACTTACAAAAGGGGCTTTAATTTATTGTAAGTTTAAAAACAAGAACAACTAGCAGTTTATTCAAAACTAACAAAGAAAGATATACATTAATTGATATCATCAGGCCAGTTCAAAGCGGTGCTTTTGAGGCTCAGCTTGCTGATTGGGGAACATGAAAAGGGGCCCTTGGAGACTGTGGGTTTCATATACCACCATGATTTATGGGCTACCAAAACAAATCATCAAGTTTAACTTTAATTGTTTTCTTTGCGATTGGAGGTGGGGGTAGTTAATATAGAGCAATGATTGATGGCACAGGGCACCGTGTTTGGCTGAGCACTTTGTCTTTTCGCTGTGCAGCTGAGGAATTGAACCAGCTGATAGAAGCGATTCATTTGAAGGAATTTTTGTGATTTAGGAAATTGACAGGTTCTAAAAATACACTAAAATTGTACCAGTTTTTAGGGTATTACAGGTTCTGGTCTTACAGTTTGCTTTATGGTTTAAGAGGGCATTCAGTAAATGCTCAGCTTTTTAAAGTATACCTGGTGAACTCCACATTTTTTACAGCCACAAGCTTTAATGGATTTTAAAGATCAACGTTTGTCGTAGACCAACACAAGTAGTGAATAACTGTGAAGTGGAAGAAATAAATGTACTTTAGCTAAACCATTCTATTGTGGCTCTGGCTGTATGTTTAGTGTCATTGTCCAGCTGGGAAGTTAAATTTCTCCCCAGACTCAAGAATTGTGCAGCATATGGCAAGTTTTCAGCCAGGGTCACCCTGTATTCAGCTGCCTTCATCTATCCATATCTGATCTACTTCCCTGTCCCTGTTGAAGAAAAGCATCCCGGTAGGTAATATGTGCTGGTTGGATAGGTGCGTTCAGGGTTATGTGCAGTGTTTTTTCACTTTCTTCCACAAATGTACATTCCTTGCAACACAGGAACAGTTATTGCTTTTATTTAACAATGGCTGTATTTTTGCTGTCATTTCAGAAACAAATATTTTCTCTCCAGCTCCTCCAGAGTTACCAGGGGACCCTTGGCTGCTTGTCTGATTAATACTCTCCTAGCTTGACTCTCAGTTTAGCTGGACATACTCTGTCCATATTCAGGTGATAGAGTATGACTCTTGCAGCTATTTGAAGCATTCTGCTTCCTTGATCCCTGAACCAAATGACTAAATTTCCTCCTCAGCATATCATCAAGCTTTCAGAGGACTGGTTAGAAGCTATTTGTTTGATTCTGGTCTGTTGGAACAGGGATGCACCTAAAATTTGCAGTTGCTCCCAAGGACTGGGACTGGCGAGATTAAGTTTAAACAATGCCCTAGAGATGTTTAAAGCTTTATCCTTAGCCTGTGTGGTGTGCTGTTTGCTCTTCATGATGTTATTTATACACGTTTTAATATTTAGGTGATTTCTAATTGATTATTGATTGTGTACAAGTTCTATTTTTGATTTTTATTTGTACAAAAACAAAATAAATAAATCTGGGAACCATTTATCTAGTTCCTTCCACTTAACAATTGTAGTATGTGCTAGTATGAATTGGTTTACCACATAAAATCTCAACAAAAAGCATTGGAGTTTGTCGTTGTAACCATGGCCGAGCTACCATTGAGGACACCGAGGTCCGGACCTCAGTATTTTTTGCTGTGTATATAATGAAGAAATTATCAAAAAATGCTTTGGAATGGCGTGTTTCTTTAATTAGCTCCACCAGGTTACTGTAGGGGCTGCTGAAACTGTGTAAGGCAGCCAAACTCAAAGTCTACGAAGAAAAGTGCAGCTTTGCGAACCATAGGCATTATATACGTAGAGGCCTCATTACGTGCTGGAGCGCATTTCGCGGTGCTGCCATGTTGGATAGATCTCTCCTACAGAACATTGCAGAAACCCAACAGATGGACCATAATTTTATGTTCATTGATTTATTATTGCGGTATTTCACAAATTAAGGCTGCATCTGTCATGATTTTGGCACTAGGGCTGGTCTGATTCACCATTTGACACCTGTGCAGCTCCGCCCCATTCTCATCAGCCTTCACCAGATCCATCTGCACCTCTGACTATATAACCAGCTCTCAGACCAGTCACTAGTGCCAGATTATTACAAGCCACTGGTGAGTTAATTCCAGCGTTCTGTATCCTGCCTGCCTGTTTCTGACCTGTTTCTGCCTCCTGATTCTCTGAGCCTGCCTAACCCCAGTTGGACCTGACTGTTTGTGCTTCCTGAATATCTGACCTGCTTCTATGCCATGATTCTGACCCCGGATTCTGTTTTGGATTTCCCCATGATCTCTGATCATCCAGCTCTGACCCTGGATCTGCTGTCAAATTGCGGACTCTGGTTATTCCCCCTGACCATTCTGCCTGAATCTGCTATCACGGTTCTGACCTAGTGCCTGTCCTTCGACCACCGATTACTTGCCAGCCCCATGAGTAAGATCCTTCAAGCTGTCCTGATCGGACTCTGGATCACATTGTGCTTCACCAGCGATGTCACCCGCCAACAGGAGCCTTCACTCACCTTCTCGGCCTGTTTCCGGACTGTGAGAAGGCTAGTGATCAAAGTTTTAGTGACCGTAACATCTCCCGAAGCTTCCTTCTGGTCACTAACCTGTAGTCACCAATTCCAGTGGTTCCTGTCCCAGATGCTGGTGATTCACCCTCGACCTGCATAAACTGTTTTTAATGCTATCTGATCTTGTCTGGCTGAATTCTGGGTCCTCTCTTTCTGGTAATTACAGAATCAAGTTGCCAAATTAAGTACCCTAGAGTTACAGAATACCATCACATGAAAGAAACTGTGCAAAACAGTCTTAAAGAACACTCTTCCAGGCATTTAAAAAAAAACTGTGTGCTTGCACACCACGCAGAAATATGAAGAAATTATTGTTTGTGTGTAGAAAAAGGTTCAGGATTGTACATGTGAGAGAGAGAAATACATTTACATGACCAACTTCTTTCTTTATTAAAATATTAAATATGTTAATTTATACATTTAATAATTTGTAATAACACATGTATCTTTGTTTAAGAGCATAAAACAAAGTATTTCAGTATGAAATCACGTATTTATACATCAATATGCCATATGTCTGTCTGTTAAAGACCACATGTTGTTTAAACAACGTATATCAGCATTTTCATGTGTGACAGCGTCATGTATCATAACCACATCTCTGTCATTTGTAACAAACCAAGTCATGTGAAAATTGGGTAAAAATTCAAGGAGTTATGATTTATTTTAGTTGGGCAAACAGCTTCCTCAGTACAAATAAATGCACTGATGTCACGTGAGAGGCCTATCCAAAATGGCAACCATGCAGAAACATCAGCTCCAGTAGTCAGCACCAGTCCATGGGGCGTCTACCTATATAATGTCTATGTTGCGAACCCTCCCGCTAAAATAAAGACTAGAAGAAGAGTGCAGCTGTCAGTGAAACCAGAGCTACTCTCAGTTAAATCCCTCTGGATGAAACCTAACAGAGGTAACTTGCTAATAATATTCTACTTCAGTTTGGTTCTTCTCCAAATAACAGTTCATTAGTCCTCACCCTTCATAACATTGCTGTTAAGATATTTTGTGAGTAGCTACGACATTATGATGTTTCTGTTTCAATAGCTGTTTGCATCTGTTAAATTAAGACAGTTTTTTTCTGTTTTTATGTTTGACTTTTTTAACCGGTTTAATAAATGAACAGGGATCCTGTTCTTTATTTTATCCAGATGAAGAAAAGGCTGCCACAAACAAAGTTCACCTTTGAGGGAAAGAGTGTGTTGCAAACACAGGGAAGTGATGCAGGTAAGGACATGTTGCTGAGACTCATTATGACCCCGTGTTTTTCAAAACAAACAAAAACTGACTGGCCTTTATCGCATTCACTTTAAACTATTACATACCACTGATAGATATTTAAGTTATTATAGTGATATCCAGGCTAAATTAGACTGCAAAGAAAAAAATACTTAGCTTTACTATAAAATGTGTGTAAAAAAGCACTTTTTGTTTTTGTGTTCTTTTAGAAATATATTTCGGTGAGCCAAATCTAAAATTAACAATAAAGACAGACTAAGACAGGTGGATGACTGTTTTTGATTTGTCAGGAGAGACGGGTGAGCATGTGAGGTCAGAATACAGCAGAAGAAAGAGGAAAGAGAGGAAAATGACAGTGATAGAGAGAATAGATGAGAAAACAAGAAGACACGAGAGACATGACAAATAAGTGTTTCGTGAAAAACATTAAGACACCAAACAGGACCCTGAAGTAAAGAACATGGAAGAGAAAATAGGGTCTCACAAATGTATGCTACAATCTTGTTTCAAATATGTTTGTGCAGTGTGAACAATAAACATTCATATAAACTAATTTGTGTCGTTTCAGTGAGTCATGGTTGTGCCAAGTCCCCTGTTGCTTCAGATGATGTTGCTCCCTATGGATTGACACACACACACACACACACACACACACACACACACACACACACACACACACACACACACACACACACACACACACACACACACACACACACGTTATATACACAGTCAAGTCACTTGTGTTTTACATAAATGCTTCCATTTGAATTACGTTGTGTCTTCGCTGCAATTGATGTGAAGGGGGATAATGAGTGACTCTGTAACATGTTAAAATAAAAAAGTTCAAGGTTCAATTATTTTTCCAAGACCCTCTATGCTCTCTAGTATTTTTGTATTGACATGGTTCTGCATTTGTGCCTAAACAAATCAGTATTTGTGAGCTATTGTAAAACCTCTGTAAGGTTTAACGGGGGGTGTTTTGTTTAATAAAGTTATCTTGTTTTTAAGCAACATTGGTTTTCTAACTAAATGAGACAACCATTTAATTCAATGCTTTGCTGATGATGCTTCGCCTGGAATGGTGGCTGTTAACCATTAATCAGTGGTGCACACCTAATTTACAAGGACAACAGTGCAGGAATGGGTCCTGCACAGGAGTGAAAGTGGTCACGCTGCTACATTAAATCACCATTAGTAATTAGTGAGGCTCGTGGCTCTGCAGACCATGGTCTGCACTGAGGATATGTTTTGATTGTACAAGAGCAAAATGATAAAATGCTATGTCCAGGAGATATCACAACAGATCAGCTCTCCATAGATCATAACACAGTGCTCTAAACAGATTTTAACTGTGTTAATTGTGCCCATGTGGTGTAAAGGTGCTTCAGAGAGTAACCTTGCAGCTCCCGCCAGGAAGTCAGGGCATGCCAGAGCAGGTTTATTTATTTTGTGCATTTGTTCCAGCTGGCTGGCACCTGATGCAATAGACTGTAGATGATTTACTTGAGCTGATAATTAAATCATGTTGAAAGAAAAAAAAATGCCCAGAGAGATACGTCTGACTTTCTGACTTCTAATTAGATTTGGAACAAAAACTGGACTTTCCCTCGTCGATTCATAAGAATGACCTTCACTGTGAATTACTAAAATAAAATATGATGAGCACAGCTTGGAAGTGGTGCCTCTAGATCACAAAAAGACTTTGGAAAACAAGGATTATAGCTCTGTGAGGAAGACTGCACAGAAAGTTAGTCCTTTTTTTCTTTTAACAGCGACAGAATGCATACTGAAGCTGCAAAGACAATAAATCACACATAATTGATTGCCGCACTGTCTTGGAGTGTTTTTGCAAGCATCAATCACGTTTACAACGAATTAAAGGGACTGCTCCAAATGCTTATGATGCAGAACAAACTGAGATGGACTTACAATAACAAACAAATTATATTGTTGTTCTTGCAGCTGGGAAAGTAAACAGCACAAACGGATTCATCAAATTTATATTTATATGAACATTGCAATTGCCAATGTCAAAATAATCTCATGTGGATTAATTAGTGAGAAATTATGTTTTCTGGTTTTAACTCTTCAATGACAGATAAAGACAAAATGTTTTTTTTTCCCCATTTTGACGTACTTGACAAATTGCAGTCACAATTAATTGGTAACATTATAAGAACTGTGCAAATATTCCAAGATAGCTGAACATGCATTACCCAACCAGTGTACTGTTCCTTCTTCTTGAACTTTTTCAGATTTACCCTGGTTTCAACCACAAATTCAAAGCACTTTCATGGGTTTTTATTTGTTAGGTCAACATAAACTGCCAGTTTTTCAAATGGAAGAAAAATGATGGTACACAACACTTAATCAACATTCTTTACAAATAAAAATGGGAAAATTGTAATTCTGAGTTTTTATTCATCCCTCTTAATACAATGCATTGTGACTTATGGCATTCAGAAGTTACTGAAGTAATATTTTCACCATTTTAATGACCAGGGGTCATTTTATACAGGCAAGCGATAAAGTTGTGGATAAATCTGAACCAGTGTTGGATTAAAAAATATTATCCCAAGCTTTGAACATCTCACAGTGCACCATACAATTTATAATGTAAATGTGGAAAACATATGG
This sequence comes from Fundulus heteroclitus, assembly GCF_011125445.2. Lineage (NCBI taxonomy): Eukaryota > Metazoa > Chordata > Actinopteri > Cyprinodontiformes > Fundulidae > Fundulus > Fundulus heteroclitus. The sequence continues at coordinate 27,192,089 of NC_046383.1, read as the reverse complement.
CACCAGTGCACACCTACCAAGATATAGCCATCCACCAAAACTGACTGGTGAGCCATAATCAAAGAAACAGCCAAGAAACCCATGGTGACTATGGAGGAGCTGCAGAGATCAGCATTTCAGGTTGGATCAGCAAAAAAAAAAAAACTGCTAATTATGCACAAATCTTGTCTGTATTGAAAAGAAGAAGACAATTGGATTAAAAAAGATATACATCCGCCAGTTTAAAGTTTACCCTACAGGGGTTACAGCAAACATGTCAAATCAACAAATGGAGCATCTGGGCTTCAACACACCCCTTCGCAACTGGCTGCTAGACTTCCTCACAAACAGACCTCAGTCAGTCCGGGTCGGACAGAACATTTCTGATGTCATCAACCTCAGCACGGGCTCCCCTCAGGGCTGCGTCCTGAGCCCCCTGCTGTTCACCCTGATGACTCATGACTGCGTCCCCAGGTTCACCACCAATCACATCGTGAAGTTTGCAGACGACACAACGGTGGTGGGCCTGATCAGAGACGACAACGACGGGGACTACAGAGAGGAGGTGGAGCAGCTGGTGGGCTGGTGCAGAGACAACAGCCTGATCCTGAACGTGGAGAAGACGAAGGAGATCATCATCGACTTCAGGAAGAACCGGCCTCACCACTCTCCACTGCTCATCAACAGCTCAGCTGTGGAGGTGGTCAGCAGCACCAAGTTCCTGGGGGTGCACATCACGGACAACCTCACCTGGTCTGTGAACACCACGTCACTGGTGAAGAGGGCACAAAAGCGACTGTACTTTCTGCAGAGGATGAGGAGAGCCCACCTGCCCCCACCCATCCTTAAGACCTTCTACAGAAGCACCATAGAGAGCATTCTGACCAGCTGTCTCTCTGTGTGGTGTGGAGGCTGCAGTGCCTCCGACTGGAAGAACGTGAGGAGAGTGGTGAGGACAGCAGAATGGATCATCGGGGCTCCTCTTCCCTCCATTAGAGACATTTCATCGCAGCGCTGTGTGTCCCGAGCCCGTAACATCATCAGGGACCCCTCACACCCCCACCATGGACTATTCTCCCTGCTGCCCTCTGGAAAGAGGTTCCACAGCATCCGCTGCAGGACCACCAGGTTCTGCAAAAGCTTTTTCCCTGCTACCATCAGACTGTTGAACTGCTGAAGTATAAAATGGACTGTGTACCACACTCGCTGATTTGCACATTTGTACAGTACCCTTATCCAGCATTATAAATGCTGCTCTTTTGGCTGGCTAAACGCTGCAGCAACAGGGGTTAACACTGCAGTCTCCCCGGAGTGGTCTGGCGCACCCAACAAGTCTGGATACAGAATCAAAATTGGCTCAACTTTGATGAACTGGCTGCCCAGATGAAGTTTGGAGGGGTACTTTCTCACCTAAATAATCTTAAAACTACTTTTTCTGACACAGGATGTAAAATAGGTTTAAGATAGGTTTGTAAACTCGTAATCGCCTTATTTCTCCGTACTCCCCCTTGTGCAGGACAGTTTTTGTTGCTGCACACAACCCCATCCATTAAACAAAGCTCCAGGCTTCTTGAAACATCTTACCCTCAGACCAGGACCTTTTCCTATGAAAGTAAATCCCAGCAAACTGAAATCCCCCAAAGGCGCGGTGGGCTTTTGAGATCTATATTTCTATGTACGCAGTCATGATTCTGGCCTGTCTGCTGTTTGTATTCTGTCACACATCCTCTGCCCAGTTTCATCAAGAATTTTTCAGCGCACCTGCCTCTCCGCTACTGTAATCAAGCTCATCTCACACACTTGTTTCCTGCCCTCATAAACCTACTACAGACAAACTGACCACTCATTCACAGAGACTTAATCATCTGTGTGTTTGTCATTCTGTCACAAATAAAAGCCAGTCTAGTCAATAGGGTATTTACCACATGCTCTGTGGTGCTATGGCATGACAGAGAGCCCTCCTCCATGGTCAGTCAGAAATGTGGATCAAGTCTATCTGTGACGGATGATGGTGCGAAACGCGTCAATCTCTGAAAACCAGATTAACCATATAGGAAGTCAGATACAGGAAGTGTAAAGTGGATCTGGTATTATTTCAAAATAAAGGAGGGAGGGGATGGAGCTGTCTGGATGCATTACCAAAACCTACATGAATCCAGTTTGGATTGCTGCGCATCACATTTTGCAATTAAAGGATGGAGCGGACAAGGAACATAGACATTGTGAAAGGAGCCTGACGCCTTCAGATAAATAACAACTATTTGCATATACCTGTACACAGATATCAAGTGTCATTTTCCTTCCTGCCTTGTCCAGATCACATCTTATGGATCTGTCACACATATTGTCAGGTCCGTCTTCTTGTTCCAACATCCTACCCTGTTCTGGGCACTTCCCTGTTGTCTTATTTATTGATAAACTACCATCATCTTCAACATGCAACTCCCAAGCTCTTGTCTTTGTTTCGGTCCACCTCCACAAACCTCAATGTCTCACTTTATTCCTGTCTGCCCTGTTTAGATTTCTGTGCATTACCCAAGCATGTCTCCCAGACTTTACCTAGCCTCAGCCTATTGCATCAGGTCTGTGGTTATTTTGGTTAATAAACTTTTTTAATGCAAGGCCATGTCTGGATAAAATTTTGGGTTCTCTGGCTGCCAATGTTTCCTGAGAGTATGCCAAACTTTTCAGAGGATTTTATAATATATGTTTAAAGTGTTTTCTGTTCTACATCACAATTATGCAGTAAATGAAAACGAAACAAGCATTTTAATACAGAAATGTGGTGCTTTCCACTAAGTACATTTTCCTATGTAAACACAGGAATTAATTTTACACAGGCAACTACACATGGTAAAATAACCACTAAATCAATAATAATAATAATAATAATAATAATAATAATAATAATAATAATAATAATAATAATAATAATAATAATAATAATAATGTCTCTTTAGTGATCCAATGCTCTTGAAGCTTGGATGCAAGGCAGGGAAGTTTCAAAGAAGTTTGAATGTTTAGTTATCTCTAGTAAATCAGTTTTATTAATTTATACCTATTAGTAAGCATAAAGAGAGACTGTGGTAAATGACTTTATACAGGGTTTAAATATTATTTGGCTTTCATGTGGTGGAATCAAATTTCAAAGTGCGGGTCAAATACTGAGAGTAAGGAAATCGTTACCAGAATGCATTTTCTCTGGTACTTCAAAGCCATTTATTTATGCAGCCCCCTGTCTGAATCTGACTGTGTCATTTTCTTTTGAAAGCTCGTAGATCACAACAGAGGTCAGTAAACTAAAGCAGAACCGAAACCTACAAACAAGTGCAGCAATAACAGCCTTTGACATTTTTCACCTTTAATGTGACATAGATTTTGTGTAATTCAGTTGAAAATCATATAAATCTTCCACCGGAAAACAACTGCAAATGACAAAGGAGCTTCATTTGTGTGCACACCTTGAAAGAAAATATTTGTTGAAGCATATTTTGATTCTTTGTCAAGAGTCTGTTTGCGTCCCTCAACTTAAGTTGTCAATATCTGATAACTTCTGCCATGCAAAGTTCTTCAAAAATATAAAACTATGAAGACAACTCTTGTCTACAACCATCTTTAGGTGATCGAACATATTCTCTGACACATTTTAGAGCTGCACTATAGCTAATGAATGTTCTTCGGATGAATTATTCTCTCATTGACTATATATATGTATATATGTACGTATATATATATATATACACACATATATATATATATATACACATATATATATATATATATATATATATATATATATATATATATAGACTCACTACATAAAACTAATGTAAGATCATGTAAACAGGGCCTTGGTATGCTTAGTGGGTTTTTGTGGCACACACGTTTTGTAAATGTGACCAAAGTTCAAGCTTATTTTGATCAGAATATAACAGATTCTCCCACAAGATTATTAGAAATTTAGAAAAGCCTCAATATTGTACTTGGAAGAAAAATTGTTCTGTCTTTCAATCCTAATCCTAATCCTACTCCTCAAAGTCTGAAGCCATGGTCCTTGACCGGAAAAAGGCGGATTGCCCCCTCTGGATTGGGGATCAGTCTCTGCCTCAAGCAGGGAGTTTAAGTATCTTAGTGTCTTGTTCACGAGTGATGGTAGGATGGAACGAGGGATGGAAAGATTGGGGCTGCGTCTGCAGTAATGCGGGCACTGCTCCGGTCTGTTGTGAAGAAAGAGCTGAGTAAAAAAGCACAGCTCTCTATTTACCAGTCCATCTATGTTCTGACCCTTATCTTTGGTCTGGAGGTATAATTCATTACTAAAATAATGATATCCCAGATACAAATGGCTGGACTTGTCATGGACCTGTTGTCCCAGCGACCCAATCTCACATAATCTGGAGACAATGAATGAATGATTGGATGCACAGTAGAAAAAGCAACAAAACTTTCCAGTTTTCAACAAAAACTATTTTTTTCGTGTAAACAGGCTCTTAAATTAGTCCTTAGATGTATGGAGAATACAGAGGTTTGTTCTCACCATGTAGGACATAACATACTGCAATGTTTTATTGGCTGCCTGACAGCCAGCCAGCCAATCAGCCTGCGAGCAAGCGGTAATCGGATTGAGCCTAAACCTCCTTTTCTACCGGCTCTTCTTGCCCACCCTACTCCCCCCTGCCCCATTCGGTTTTATTTTTAATGTATTGTTTTTCAACTGGCATTCAAATGCCTGGAACAGGGAAGTACTTTCTGTAGGTGTGGCCTTTAACCCCTGTCCCAGATCTTGTTTGCAAAATTAACACTTCATAGAAATCTGCAAGGATTGGTAAATAATTAAAAAGAAAATCAATCATTAAAAATAAGAATATATATAAAAACAAAACAGAAAAAACAAATAATGTTTGTATTATTTTTTTATGTAGGAATGTCTTGACTATTTCTTAAGGATCAAATAATCCACCGGGATTATAGAAACAATGTTTCCATTCAAAATCCTATGCAATTCTATGCCTTACATTTTTTTGTATTCAAATATAATAAAACCAAATTAATCTCAGAAATTTGTTTGTATATATATATATATATTATATATATATATATATATATATATATATATATATATATATATATATATATATATATATATATATATATGCTGACCAAATATAAAAACAGATTTTTTTCTTGATACTGAATTTTTTTCTTGTACTGAACTGTGACTTCAAGACCTGAACACATTGAACCGTGATATTTGTGCACCTTATACACCTAACACATAAAAAATATTTTAAGGATGAAGAGGACTCATACATTAAGAAAAGAAAGGCCCCCACATAGTTGAAGGATGATTTATTAATGCAAATTGATACAGGTTGAGATGTGTCAGTAACCAAGAACGATGAGGAACCAGAGAATCCGGATGGTAACAACAATCGAATCAGGGACATAGGGATGTGATTAGTGGTATAGACAACACTGATGAATGGCACCTGTGGTTTAAGTGGGAAGCTGAGGTAACAGAGGAGACAGGCTGAGAACTAAGGTGACCAGATGTCCCGATTTGTGTGGTAATGTGACACAATTTTCAGTCCTTTCCCGCAGTTGACTGGATCAAATTCTGAAAAGACTAAATAATATTCAGCATGCACTTTTCTGAAATGTAAAGAAAGCAAGCTGCTGTCAACCAACTTACAAAGCAGCATTGCACATCATGACAAACCTGTGCACGATGCTCGTAAAAAGAAACAGAACAGGTAAATAATTTTAATGCATACAAAATATAATGGAAACCACATCAAAGAAAAGAAAATGCAGCCACGACAAAGACTGTTTATAAGGCAGTTTATAACTGTGTGAGGCCAATGAAAGGTGATGTTCAGAGAGCTTTTTGTGAAGTTTGCCAAAGTTATTTTTGAATTTCACATGGAGGGGAGCACGATATGGAGCAACACTGTCAAAGTGAGTCGCACAAGAAACGCACAGCTGAAAAAGCCTCCTGCCGATCTATGGACTCATTTTTACTCAAACCCATAACTGTCTGACAGACAGACAAGGGAACAGCTGCCAAGATTATTTTGAATGATATTTGAATTTACACAAAAGTTCAATAATGTTTTTCTAAATAAACTTTATAAAAGCAAGTAACTTCCAAAGCTTGTAAAGTTTTTTTTTCCTAAAAAACAACTTTCCTAAACATTTTTTTTCTCTCTAAACATTTTTAAGGTTTAGAAATTAAACTTAAAAAAAGTTAAATAATGTTTAATTTAGTGTTGTGCACTAACAAGCAAAGCAGCGATTAATTGTATTGGAAATCTGTGTTAAATTAAGGTCTAGTGTCACGAGCATCCTTGTTATCCCACATTTGTCTTTTTGGGATCTGGTCACCTTACTGAGAAATACTGTTAAATACACAGATAACACAACAATAAACTAAACAGCACAACACTTCTAAAAAATGCAAAACTCAAGACAAAGACTTTGAACAAAGCCAAGAGATGCACCTGAACAGCTACTATAAAAACACTAAGGTAATCAAAGTACAAAATAGACATTTGCACTAAGAAACCAAAGTAATTGAGAAAACAGAGGTTCATAGGATCATGATAAGATGCAAAAATATTTGTAAGGGTTTTTTTCATTTCTGCCTAACAGGTATGCATTGTTCTAAGTTAAAATCTACAGAACGTCACATCAAAAAGTGAGAAATGTCTTGAAATGAATGATCTTGGTTTCATTTTGCTGTACTAAAACATGGCAGTTGAACAGTGCTGTGTTTACTTCTGGGATCAACTGTATTAATAATATCTGAATTTATCTAAATCTTTTATATCAAATTACATTTTTTATTTTACCTAGCAGCATTATAAATGAAAAGACACCCAGTTGTTCAGAGAATGCTTTATTTTTTATGACTTTTTTTTTTGGTCCCTTTACACAGATGTTTGAGTCACTGTATCCTTTAAACTGAAAACAGAGTAAAACTAGAGGATTCTGGGGGATTTTGTCCTGCAGTCTCATCTCTTACAATCCCCTCAAGTTTGTATCCTTATGTTTTTGTAAGATTCACATCCAGAAAGTGAGTCTGAGACTTAAATGACAGCACAGAAGGGCACTGGGATTTGACAATATTCCATGCACTACTTGAAGTCACATTTGATTCAGTACTGAATGTAAACACTGATGGATGAATCCTTATAGAATGGGTTTCTGTAGATCAGGCTTTTAAGCAGACATAACAATGCACCCTTCAATTAAAACAGTTTTTACAGCTGCATCTTTGAAGGAATTAAATACAGCTCTATTCAGGTAAAGATAAATGGGGCCATAGTGAGTCTTTCATGTGAAAAGAGCTGTAATTACTGTAGCAGTTCCAAAGAATGTATTTATTTTTCCTTCGTTGTTTTATCTAATTTGCTCTCTCTCACACACACACCAGTGGATGCTGAGTTGCCTTTCAAATCCCCAGAAAGCAACTGGAAACAGCTTCAGGCTTACTGGCTAGCACAAGAACTATTCCACATATTGAGGTGCTGGAAAGCAAAATGGAAATCTTTCGATAGGATCACAACCTAGTACACATAAATCTTGTTGGTGGATTTAACTGAATTTTTGTATTTACACTACAAACATAATCTTTTGTAGAGTTAGTAGAGTAACCTAAAAAAAAAAGAAGGATCTTTATTATTATGTAACCAAAACAAAATTTTGGTGAGACGCCAGCTCAGAATGCACACATTACACACAGACACACATGTGTAACTTGTGAATGAGCATTCTTAGAGAAGACCCCCAAAGTGCAAAAACACAATATGAAAAAAAAAACGACATTTAAAGTGAAAGTAATATACCTTGATAAAATATTCATACCATTTTGTGATACTGCAACCACAAACTTCAATGTATTTTATTGGGATTTTATGAGACTGAGCTGAGCTATTATGCAAAGAACAGTGGGCACAAAGTTTAGTCTTCAGCAGTCCAAAGCAGAGTGGAAGGATACTGCAAAAGACATGCAGCTGTAACTGCAGCAAAGGTTGGTTCTACAAATATTAGCTAAGGGGAGATGAATACAAATGTACCAGGTGCCAAAAAAAAATTTGAGAACTATATATCCTTTCCCTTCCTCTTCCTATCACATGGGGTGCCAACAGACTACATTGACGTTTGCAGTTGTAACTTGGAAAAAATGTAAAAGGTTAGGTGATATTCATACCTTTGCAAAGTGCTGCATATTTTTTATCTCACAGTGGTAACGTTAAGTACAGCAGTAAGACAAACACTGAGAATGGCGAGTGCAGAACACAATAGCTCTGCAATTACAGCTTGTCTATAGCCATTAATGTCTTGTCTCTGAATACCAGTTCCGAGTGAAAATTACAATAAGTGTTGATAACAGTATGGTTACTAGACAGGCAAAGGTGTGCAGTACAAAAAGCCTCAAAAGGTATTCATTTGCAAAACCCTGTAGGCTTTTGCATTGTCCAATTTTACATAAAGGGGCGATGGTGGTGCAAGAGTTAGGGGGGTGTTCCCCGTAACTGGAGGGTTGTCAGTTTGATCCCCTGCTCTGTCCGACTCAGTTGTCGTATTCTTGGGGAGGACACTTCACTCGCATTACCTGCTGGCGGTGGTCAAAGGGTCTGGGGGCACCGATGTATCTGCCAGTCTTCCCCAAGGCAGATGTGGCTACTAACATAGCTCACCACTGTCAGGGTGTGAATGTGTGAATGACTGACTGTAGTGTTAAGCGCTTTGGGGTTGTTGGACTTGATAAAGCAGATGGGGCCACTTAAACTCTTGGGGTAGCACACTGAAACTAAAAGCCATAATTTCAGGACTTTGTTCAATTCAATTCAGTTCAATTTTATTTATATAGTGCCAATTCATGAAACATGTCATCTCAAGGCACTTTCCAAAGTCAAATTCAATTTGATAACTAAAAGATCTGCCTCCCATCCTACTTTTAGAGACTCTAGGAACCACCAGCAGACCTGCAGTCTGAGAGCGAAGTGCTCTGTTAGGAACATACGGGGTAATCAGAGCTCTGATATATGATGGAGCTTGATCATTAAGGGCTTTTTATGTGAAAAGGAGAATTTTAAATTCCATTCTTGATTTAACAGGAAGCCAATGAAGGGAAGCTAAAATAGGAGAAATATGACCCCGCCCCCCTTGTTGATTTTCATCCGAACTCTTGCTGCAGCATTCCACTGTTTTAGTAAAGCTGCATGTAGAAAACTATATTAAAGACTAAAGTGAACGCCTACTAATATCTTTTGATTTATTGTTTGATTTTTAATGTTATTAATGCTCTAATGTGCACAGACCAATAACTGTACAGTCAACATTTTGAGTTGAATAACAATTCCTTTGTGTGATTATATTAGGAATAAAGTGTACATTTATTCATTTATTGAGAAGCAAAACAATTACTAGGGGAAAGTAGATACTGGCAGATAAAAATAAAAGCGCAATAGAAGGTCAAGAAGAGTGGCTGCTTTGACAGCTGTGCATAATGGGATAAAATGCTACACTGATGCTACAACAATTTACACTGGCGACTGGGGTGGCCAGTGGGGTGGCCAGGACATGGCATGGGTGGCCACGGCCTGGTGGCGCCATTGTATACAAGTACAAGCCATCCACCATGTTACCATAGCACTGTGTCTTGGCTTGGGCTGCCTCACATTACTATTTATGAATATATTATTTTTGGTTAAATGTTAAACACCCTTAATGAATGTCAAAACTACAAGAGAAGGAGAAGATGTCTAAAACTAAGGGTTATTGAACCAGAAGTTTTATTCTAAACCTGGAACAAGTTGGAAAATAACAAAATTTGTGTTTTCTTTTTTTCATAATCAAAATTGTGTGCCTTTACTGTGCAGTGAGCCAGAAAAACATATAAAAAAACTGAAAAAGACGGTGTATTGAAGCAAGTATACATTTTATTGTAACCAACATAGGAAGTTACCAATTGTCGAGACATTCACACCTTTTGAAAATGAAAAACAGCAATTGGACTTTGCTAATTATGTGAAACAGCAACAAACACACATTGATCAGACTTTTGAAATACTCACAAACAACAAGCATCAGTAAAAAAAAAAAAAAAAAAAAAAAACTACCTTGGACAAGGAGAATGGTATGTCCACCCACATGAAGCTCCACAATAAAACGGAAAAAAAGAAGTTTGCAAGAATAAAATCATCTGGAACCGAGAAGTGTGAATCAGGGGGAAGGCTGGTGTCAGGAAGATTATCAGCTAAAGGTACAAAAGGCCACTCCGAGGTAGAAATGTCGACTTGAATAAATGTACACCTGATGGAAACCCTGTTCTAGAGGGGGTTTGACATAAAAACCGCAAACAATTTCACCCTCTCCAGGTCACTGGCCAACCTACTGGGACCTCTATTACCAACATCCTCCACCTCTAATTCACACTTTATCTTAGCTCATCACAGCCCTTCCCCTCTTTCTTCCAGTCCTGTTCTCTCCACCTGCAGTCCCGATTTCACGAGTTCCACAACTGTCAGTCATTTCAGGCTTCCAGCAAAATGCAGTTCCTCTTGTTAGGATTGAATGCTTGTTTAACCCATAGCTTCAGCACTCCTAAATCCTCTAAATAAAATGTGACCGGGTTTCAAAGCATCTTCAGTGCCAATGTTTGTACTGATATGTGGGTAACTATTATTTTATGATTGACACATGCCACAATTTAATTTGATGCAACATTTTAAACTGCACTTCATCTACTTATAAGCTTTTTCCTGCCCACATTGTACTATTGCTGGACAATGTGCAGTTTTTATATATATATATATATATATATATATATATATACTAATTTCATTTTTCCGTAAATAAAATCTATGTGCTACACAGCGGCAAAATACCAACTCTTGCATAAATTAACAAACATAGATAAATAAACTACAAAAGGTTCAAATGCAACTACTTTCCTGTCTTTCAATTAAATAAATAGATATATTAATCTTACGGTTTTGACTAAAATCCATGTTATGAACTAAAAAAATTATGTTTGTAAACTTTAACAAGGTATAAATATTCAGTGATTCAGTGACACTGAATCACTGAAAAAAGAAAACCCTTAATATTACAAAAGCAACCTTTCCTGCTCAGTTACTTGGATCCATGAGTTGCAATTTCTTTTGTACACTTGAGAGCCTCCAATGGTACCAAAAATCTTCTAAATTTTGTTAAATGCACTGGCTGCTTTCATCAACCTAATTTCCAGCCACAATCAAAGAGAAAACAAACCACAAAACTCTCTTTCTGCTTAGGCTGCTAGTCACTGGAAGACTAACCACCAAACTACCCCGATTACAAAGACAAATACAGGAAAACCACAATGGGGCTGGTATATATTTCTAATCTTAAGACATCTAGAAATACTTCTTTCATCTATTGCTTTTCTCTGTTCAGCTGCATCAAAATAAAACACAGATGTATGAAATGAAGCCTAGCTAAATGGTACATCCCTGGTTCTGAGTATAGGTTTTATGTTTATCTCTTCTTGAAAAGAGATTCAAGTCATCCTGCGCTTTACAGAGAATACATTACACAAATTTTAGCACCCTCTTGAACTTTTTTAATCTTGAAGTTTCTACTACTGCAAATACAAATTTCTGTTGAATTATAATGAGATAACAGTATGCGATAGACCAACACAGAGTAGTATACAGTTATGAAGTGGAAGATAAAAAAGCTACAGGGTTTTGTACTCATTCCCTCTGAGTTAATACTTTATAGAATCACCTTTTGAGGCAGGTACTGCTGCAAATCTTTTGGGGGGTACGTCTCTACCAGCTTGGGAGTAAACCTTCTGGAAGTTCTTTTTTGCAAAATAGCTCATATTCAGAAAGATTGGATTGAACATCAATTTTCAGGTCTTGCCACAGATTCTTAATTAGATAAAGTTTAGGATTTCGAGAGGGCCGTTCTAGTAAATGAATACTCTTTGATTTAAACTAGAGCTGCACAATATAACAAATTGCAATTATTATCGCAATATTCACTAAAGCAAACGGTTGTTGGATGCGATTTTCTGCACAATATTTTATTTCAAGTGCCATGCACGCTAATTTTGCATGCCAGCAATACATTTCCCCAGTTCAGTGGAGTTTCCCTGCCCTCAATAGCAACACTAGATGTTTATTTTTTCGTGGCTGAGATGCTAGATCCCAAAGATCAGCAGGTATATTGCGATGAAAGATAATACAGAAAAGAGCCAGGAAACTGTGGTTTAATCACAATCGATATCCTCATTATGTCGAAATTCTACTATACTACCACAATTACATGGTTTCCTGATGTCATGCAGTCCTCAGAATGAGTCTGACCACCCTCCCTGTTCCTGCTGAAGAAAAGATGCCCACAGCATGATGTTGGTAATGGCTCTATCATGATTCTTTGTTTTGGTCTCTCACATGAAATCCAAATACAATACTGATGTTTGTGGTTGTCCAAATATAAGAACAAACCTCAAGTAGCATGAGCACTTTTGCAGGGCACATCAAAAACCTTTATTCACCTCAGTATCCTGATCTTTCTCTTAGCCCACAGATTTAGTAAATATTAAATTATGCATGCAAACATTAATAAATCCATGGACATTTTGTAAATACAGGACCTAAGCCCACATGGAAAAAAAGAGTCCAACTACATAAGAGTAATTTCTGTCTTCAGCTTAGTAAAATACATACATGAAGGGGATGCAGTGAGAGAAACCAATTACCCCTCCCTCTCCCATTCATCTGTACAACAAACTCTTTTATCGATCTGGTGATAATTACCTCAGTCACATCATAAAGCACCTGGAACAGATTGGTGGCTCAAATTATTGATTACCCCAGGGCTACCCTTCATTGTTCATTGTATTGGCGCTATACATTACTTGATGGGATCTGCTTTGCCGTGCTTTCGCCTGCATTTCTCAATGCTGCTGTGCAGAGGTACATTGACAAAGGAGGTTGGTGGTCAAAAACACTCTTTCAAAGTCATTTGTCATCTGCTCCCGGTCTGTGGGGTAATCCTGCTAGGTAAGGTTAACCCACAGTGTAACCTACTTATCATTACACGGAAAAAATGACCCACACACTCATTAAACTAGAGCAGTTTTTAGTCTGGAATGACCTTTTATTTGTGGTTGTAACCCGAGGGCTGCCCCTTGAAGCACCAGCTGTGTCTACAGCTTCATTATACACATTCCTAAAGGCATGTGTGTGACCCTAAAACCTCTAACCCCAACCCCCATTGGCTAAGTCACTGACCACACTGACAACAACACTATAACGTCCTCCGAGACCAATACAGTCTTTAGGCAACATACAGTAACACAGGAATTTGGACTCTTTGTTTAGTTTTTCCCCATTATTGCTCTTTTTTTTTTCACAAAACTGAATCAAAGGTGCGAGTTTAATTTAACAAGCCTCCATTTTTCATAGATCGCTGTGGCAGTGTAGCTGTCAATAGTTTTCTCCTCCAGCTTGCTCTAGCTGAAAAGGGGACAACACAAAGACAAAGAGATGCTCTGCTCTGTTTCCATGTGGATCATAGCTTTTAGGTTGTCTGGTTATCAAAGGAACAATGGCTTCTAGCGTTTCCGCAGATTTCCCCCTTCCCCTCAGAAAAAAAGGGAAAAACATCACGGTTTGAACCAAAAGTGGTTGCAAGATCCACAGGGTAAAAGTCTATGACTAGGAGTGTTTTTTTTATTATTATTATTATTATAAACCTGCATTTAACCTGTCACTTAGGTTTTCACACACGATGAACTTTTACACATTTTGTCCTGTTACAAAAAATTTTTTTTAGTCATAGACTGACATGTAGCACATAAATATGCAGTGAAAAAGAAATTAAACATGGTTTCCCTTTTATTTAACAAAAAACGGAAGGATGCATTTTTATTTAGCCACTTTTACTCCTAAACCCCTAAATAAAATCTATTTCACCCAACTCCCTTAAAAAGTCACCTGATAGGTAAATAGAGTCCACCTGCAGTATAAATTATTCACTTCATAAATTTAGCTGTTCTGTGAAGGCCTCAGAGTTTTGTTAGAGAACAAATAGCATCATGAAGAATGAGCAATGCAGTTTTAAGGTTTTGAAGAAGTTAAAAGCAGGGTTAAGTTACAAAACAATATCTGGTGCTTTGAACATTTCAGCACTGTTCTTTTTTTTAAGTTTCCTGTTGCAGCAGTTGAGACATACTGTACCATATAGAGAAGCTGATGGTCTACATTCGCCAGGGCAGATTTGCTCTACAAAAGAATAGTACTATATTAAACACAAACTGGATGCAGCATCAAAGTAGGCAGGCCACTGCACATTTTATTAGTAAAATGAAAACTTTGATGTACTGTGAGGATCTTTTTTTCTGGTCCTCACTTTTTTTCTGTGTTAGGTGTAAGGTTTAGGACTAAGGTGTCAATTAGGTTTAGGTAAGGGTCAGATATATGTACTGGTAAAGGTTGAGTTGTAGCGTTAGAGTCAAGGTTAGGCCATAGAAAGTAAAAGTCAATGGAAGTCAAGGCACAGTGTTCAGTAAGTATTTAAGAGAAGGATGTGTGTGTGTGTGGTGTGTGTGTGTGTGTGTGTGAGAGAGAGAGAGAGAGAGAGAGAGAGAGAGAGAGAGAGAGAGAGAGAGAGAGACGCAGAGTCAGGTGCAGGGTCAATGAACCCCCCTACCATCCTACACAGTGAGCTAGCCCCTGACCGTGAGGTAGGGAACTGAACTGCCTTAGCACCCATGCAAACTAAACCTCACCTTGGTGGGTAGCCCAAACCAGCACAGGCACGGGTGAGGGAACAAAGTAGGACCACAATGTGCTCCCCGTGGTAATGTGATTGGATGCTGCATGGTTCTCTCACCGTACCTGCCAGTTCCATCGTCCTAGACATTCGTACCCGACTAATAAAGCACTGTTCCATCCATTAGCCAGAACTGAGTACTACTGCAAACCTTTGTCTTCCATCTAAACTGACTTGCCTACCAAGGAGAATGATAATAAGTGAAGAAGTCAAGAGGCTGGAGGAGCTTCAGAGAGCCAAAGCTCAGGTGGGAGAATCCACTTAGAAGGCTGCTAAGAGCTGTGTCCTCCACAAATCTGCCTCTTATGGAAAAGTGGCAATAAAGAAACCATTGTTAAACAGTTGGACTGTGTTAGACTGTTATCTCATTATTTTTTCTAAAAGTAAAACGTTAATCAAAATGTTTATTTAGTAATGATGAATGTATCCATTAAAATATCAACAAATCAACTACAGGGAACAAATCTGTTTTTAAGACTAAACATTTTGCATTTTGTAAGGCAAATTATTCCCTGGATATGTAATTACTGCATTTTGCAAGTGGGGTGTGTTGTGTTGAGATTTATTGGAAAACAAATTTCTGGTTAATACAAAATCATCCCTGCAATGTAATCTCCTGTGTAAAGTAACAAGCTTATCAGATGAATAGTTTATAATAAATAGCTGCCAGTCTGTATTTTTGTATTCATGCCACTCTGACAAAAGCTTTAATTAGGGGAGTGAATGACAGCGGATAAGTTCCACCCGCGAGAGCATTATCCTTAATACTTTTTGAACCACACAAGTTGCATTGATAGCTGGATAATAATCTAACGTTTCACACAAAACGGTCCGATTAGCTGTGAACAGAGTGAAGAACCATTCTGTGGAAACAGAGCAAAAAACAGCAAAACAAAAGAAAACTGAGCACATACTGGTTTATGGCCATTTGTTTTTTTACATTATCCCATGAGTAATTACGTTAAACAAAAAATATGAAATACTTGCCAACATTTTAATGAGGTAAACTCTGGCTTTGCAAGTACACATGCACCAAATTAGATTGTTGATTAATCTTCTAACCTTGATTCATCAACGCTAAGTTTATTATCTCTTTCTTTGACTCAGCATCATTTCATATTCAATATTCTAAGAAGTTAATAACATAGAAGAGAAATTACTGTGGTTGAACAGTAACTGATTGGGGCAGGCTTGTATGCTGCACTCTGCTGTCTGTATAGCAAAGGTTTTTGAGGATAGAAAGCTCACCTTATCCATTTGCAATGAACCAAACTGGTTCTGGGCAGGTGTTCAACATGGCCAGGTGCAAAGCAGCTGACACAGCCATAGCTCCCCAGTGCTATTTGTCACTGTAAATAACATTTGTTTCTTCAATATTAGAATTGGGCATGAGTGAGCATCCAGCCGGTCTTTCTCATTCTCCTCTAATTTAGGCTGTTAAGAGAAAGGTCATTTGGTGGAAACAGATGGCCAAACCCTTAACTGGGTGCTGAGCATGAAAAGCTGAGAGTGGCAATTGGCATATTTTATGCCCCTTTCACGTAGTGGGGATAAATAGAAGACAGGTAGTATATGGCTAAATGACAAGCCGTTCCATTTATTACAGGCAGCAAAATTTACGCAAAGTCTCCAAGCTTCCACCGCAGGAAATCCCATGAGAACCTGCACGCTGAGCCGTACACATCTTCATCATGTTTTTTTGCCATGGAAGCTGGTACCGTTTTGACAATACAACATATTTATGTTGCACCAAAACATGCTATAGCCCTCCAACCTTTCACGCAGTGCAACATTAATACAGTGAAACAGATTAAATGTCAAGCTGTTTGCTGCTCTGTGTAAAAATGCTGTTTCAGAAGTAGTTTGAACCTACGGTGTTTTTTTTTTCCTTTTTAATCCTCCACTGCAGCAGGAGCCAGTGCAGCCTACATAATGAAAGAAACCATAAAACCAACTTTAAGTGCATCTGAGGAAAGAGGGGGAACATTTTTCTGTGCTCAGGGACAGGACAATTAAACTAAAATAAAGTCTGGTAAAAGTTATAACAGCTAGCTGAACCTCCCAGGAGAAACATAGGAAGCTTGTGTAGGCAGTAAGGTGGTGCTGGTGGTGGTAGGGGGCCAGCAAACAGAACACTGTCACACTTCCACTCCCTGTGGAGCGAAGCTAAAAAGAGGAGATACATAGATCTGGAAACAGTGGAATGCCTCAGGCTTCCGTTATTTTGTATCACAATGTTTGTAAAATTCCTGCTGATGAGGTGATTATAATGGAACACACACTGTTTTTACTCTGAGTAGTAAAGTCATTTTCTCCTGGTGTAAAAAAAATACAGTAGCTTGATCTTCCAGCTGGTGGAGGGGCTGCAGATGGGTCTTTTTTTTATTGGATTCTAAATGTGGGTGCACATTTATTCCAGCAGCTGACCTCATTGTACATACAGTGCAGAAATCATCTGGTCAAAGGATTTTTGAGGACCTATCCATTGTTGTTTCTTTTGACGTGAACAGAGACTGTGTGGTGTGTCTTCTGTAACTGACCATTTTGTTTCACCATTTCACCTAGAACCACAGCTGCTACTGGTCTGACAAGAGTTAAAAGTTATTTGTATCAGAATCCACTGCGAGTTTATTGTGCGTTACAAATCAATTAAAAAAGGTTTTCCAGTGGGCCTTTGAATCTGCTCCGGTGTGGCTTTAGGGCAGGGGTCACCAACCTATTTGAAACTGAAAGCTACTTCATTGGTGTTGTGTCGTACGAAGGGCTACCACTAAAGTTAGTGTTCACCTTAACTTTATGCAAAATAAACAACATTTTCATGCTTTGTTATAGATATTTTTATCTTTAAATCTATAATATGCAAATGTGAATAAACAGGAAAATGAATGGAATAAAAAAAGTTTTACATGCAGCTCACTGGCTGATTGTGCTTTTTGTTTGTTTTTTTAGAACAGGCTCGTGGGCACCACATGTGGTCCTCGGGGGCTACTTGGTGCCCATGTACGCGCTAAATCTGCATCTTTAATAATGAACTGCACCTATCTGAATCACAATGACTTCTCTCCTCTGTTGGCTCCAATTCCTCTTTCTCTCTCCTGGTTCCTCTCCTCCCTCATCACTAACTTTGACATTAGATGTGCCACCTGCCTCACAGTTTCTCCGATTTCAGCCAGTTGAGCATATTTGCGAGAATGAATGAAGTAGAGGCACAAGCTTGGTGTGCATATACAGCACAATGCGTAGAAGATAACTTCCTCTATATTTCATCTTAAAATGAAGCATAGAAGAAGACTTCTTCTAAATAAATAGATTTTGGTGTGAATACATTTTTAATTATTTATTAAATTTGAAATTATTATTTACACATCCATATGGTGAGGGGAAAAACACTGTCAGACCACCATTACATTTTTTCATTTTGCGCACTCCCTACCAGCTTGTGCGCCTCTGGGGATTTTATTTTAAAAAGGCTAAAAGCTGAGTGGAAGCCACTTTATCTACAATTTTGGAAATTAAAGTTCATTTGGAATTTGGTCTAGAATTATTCAAATGATCAGTGTTATCCTTCGGGGTTGTTCGAAAAAACTTTGTTAAACATTTTTAAAATATCTGTCATGATTTGGGTTTTGTTATGGTTTATGTTTGTTATTTGACTATTAATTCTCTCTCCTGTCTTTAGTATTAGCTCTGGTTTTTATTATTTGCTTGTGTCTTAGTTTGGTTTTCTAGCTTAGGTTTGGTTATTTTGTTTCTGGACTAGTCTAGTTTAAGTTTCTGTTTTGTTTTAGTCATTCTCTTCATTTAACCAATTCTGTCATAGGTTTAGTTTCTGTTTTTAGGTTGGGTTTGTCTTGATTTATCCTGAAACTGTTTTAGTTTATCTGTTTTTCACCTGCCAATCAGTTGCACATCTCAGTAACATCCTGTCTGTTTGTCTGTCACTCCCCTTCACCAGTCACCATCCAATAAGCTTCAGTTTACTTCCAGCCACGTTTTTCCTCCTGATCAGCTCCACCCATTCTGGTAATTAGTTTCACTCTGTTAACCTGCTCACTCCTCTACTTATACCTGCCTCTGTCTCCTGCTCTCTGCCAGATCATTGTCTATCAAAGCCTTTGGTGAGTTTTGTCCAGCATCCCTTCTGTCTGTTGATATAACCCAATTGCCTTTTTTTTTTTTTTTTTTTTTTTTGTTTTTACTTCTGAGTCAGCCTGAATCCTGAACCTGTTTTTTTTGCCCTGTCTGACTGCTTACTCATTTTGCCGACCTGATTCTGCCTTTGGATTATTTGAGCTTGCCTGATCCCTGTCTGTATTCCTGCTTGTTTTGGGTTGCCATTTTGTGTACCGTTTTTGGACTGTCATTCTGACCACTGAGTTCTGCCTGCCCCTGTATTGTCAAGATCGTGTCCGATAAACCCTTTAAATCATACCTCTTCCTTGTCTGGCTGAATACTGGGTCCTCTGTCTCTGTAGTTCATGACAACATCAAGAGATAAAAAGGCAGAAACTTCTTTAATGCCTCACCCAGAGTCTCATCAAGACGGCAAGCCTCCATGGCCTCGTCGAGACAACAAGCCCCAAGGGCCCCATCGAGATGCTAGGCATCCAGGGGCCCATGGGTTCTACAAAGACCCTAAGCTGTTATCAGAGCTGCTGCTCGGGATATTACTACCTGAGTTGCTGCGTGGGTTCCTGCTGCCAGAGCTTCTGTGAGGACTGCTGCAGAGGTTCTTGGACACAAAACTGCTGGTCCCGTCAGACCCCAAACATCAGCAATTGTCAGACCCCAAGCTGCAGTACATGTCAGGCCCCAGCTTCAGGTCACCTCAGACTCCCAGCTTCAGGACACGTCAGGCCCCAAGCTTCAGGTTTTGTCTGATGCCAAGCTCCCATGTCTTTCGTCCATGTTTCTTGTCTGAGTCCTCGACTCCCGCCAAGAGCCCTGCGCCATCGTCATCACCTGCCTCCAAACGTCCTGACCTGCAGCCGGCCTCCAAAAGTCCTGTCACAAGGTAAGTGTTTGCTACTACAGAACTCATTCTAAAAATGTGTTTCCATCTCCCTTTTTGCACATTTACTGTTTTTCAATTAATTGAAAAACACCTCAAGAGAATGTAAAAACTTTTTTTTGCAAACTTTACTGAGTTCATTCGAATTTTGCCATTTCCATCATCCTCTCTCAATATTTAAAAATGTGCATTTAAAACATTTGATGGTAGAGATGGTGAGATGAAGCCTCATGAGGCATTGAACCACTTGAGCCAACTGGTTCGAGAAAGGGTTAATTTCTTGGAGCTTCATGTGCACACGGAACCACCTACTGGCCAGGTGTATAATCACAGCCAGCTGTATCTTAACACGTGTGATGCATTGATTTTTTGTCTATTATGGCTCTTGGGAATGACTTCACAAAAGGTGTAGTACGAAATCATTTGTCTACATAAATTGTGTATACACATATGTGTATAATAAAATATTGTTTGAATGTATTCTCTGTGTATAATTATTCCCAAAATAGAAGTGTCATGTGATATGGCATGGTGTGTAATAATCAGACCTTTCAACTTTGATCAAAAGTTAAGAGTGAGATTATGCTAAGTTTGGGGACGGGGGGATTATGGTCAACAATTTCCCCTCAGCAGCAACACTGAAGCACACAGAGGTTCACGCTGTGTCTTTACACATGATCCAGCTGCTGATGTTTCCCTCTTTTCAGCTCAATGCACTTCTAGACTGTTACAGTTTATAACATTCTCATCACCTTTCACAGCGACAGGTTTCTCAGTCAGTCGCCGCGCTGACCAGACAAATTTCTATTGCTCTCGTCAGTGCGGCGGTGCGGTGGGCGGATTTTACCCCCGTTGGTGCGCTGCGGGGAAAATGCATAACTAAATACCGTATAGGGCTCCTATAAAGGGAACAGGGGTACTGACAGGTCTGAGATGAAGCCCCTGATGTTACAAGTTCTTTAAAATTACCCTTAAAAGTGCGCACCTGAATTAAAGCGCGAGGCAGCAGCCCACCGAAGCGCCACTGATTCTATGTTGTTAAAAATACAAGAGCATGAAACACAGCTAGTAACTCTCCTATTGACTTTAACTGGCATATTTCTGTGCCTCAGCAAGTGCTGAGGCACAGAAATACGGTGCATGTAGTTAAAAAATGCAGAATTAATTAAAACGAAACTTATAAACAGACTAAGTGGCATTTTAAACTGCATCTGGATAGCAGAACTGTTTTATGATCCAGCGTGCAGCCATGACTGGTTCTGAATGAACCGGTCATCTGGCAAACTCTGAGCCACTTCCCGGAGCAGTCACGTGGTACAGCCGGGCAGCGAGGCTTCGGACTTCAACGTTTTCGGCTCCTCCCCTAAATGAAGCAAGCCTCGATACGCGCTTAACGGAAACGCCCCCTCCATTACTCGACACATGACTCGAAGCCTCGGCACATCACGTAGCATCACTAGTTGATGGAAATGTGGCAAATAATCTAAGTAAGTAGTAATTAAAACATAGATTAAATTCTTTGGTTAGTTGTCTCAGTTTGGAAAAGCTGGACCGGACCACAGATTATAACTGTGCATCAAAATTAAGATTATTCTCAAGCCTTGCATCCAGGTCCGTAGCAGTATGTGTCAGATAGGCTACTGATTTTAAGGTACCAGGTCAACACTTATGCTAGAGACATCAATGGGCCCAAACAACATAACCTCAGTCTCTTTATTGTTCTTTTATTGTTTGTTGACATCCATGATTTCTGCAATGCATTGGAGAAGTCTATTTGCAGAGCAACTCTTTTCCTTTTTTAGTGCTATAAAAGTCTGACAGTCTGCATAAAAATGGAAGGCTAAACCATGTTTTGTTAGAACTGACCCCAATGGGACAGGGTAAGAGAGAAGATGAAGGGGCCAAGAATGAAGCCTTGAGATACTCCACATGAGTGGAACTCTCTTTTTCTTTCCCCTTATTTTTTATTTATTCATTTTTTTGGGCGGGGGGTGGTGGGCTGGGGGTTGGTTTGTTATACTACCAGCAAGAATTTTAAACTACTTTTTGCCTCTGGCATTGACCAGTAGTGATGCTTACTCTGGTCAATTGCAAAACTACTGAAAGCCAGTCAAAAAATGGAGGGGAAAAATGTCTGTGGCCTTGACCTGAAAGACCATTTGTTTCTGTGATTCTCTCATGTCTCTTTTTGCCCCTTTAGTGCACATAGTCACATGATACACAAATGTACTTTACTAAGCACAGAGCATAATACTTTCAAGCTGAAAGGTAAGTATTTCCCAGCATGTTAGTGTTTAACTTTGCCGTTTGATTGCAGTGAGGAGCTTATGGTGACTTTCTTGCAAGTTTTTGCAAACTTCAACTTCTCAGCCAATACATTTGCAAAGTCTCATGCAGGCATTAATGGTGCAATCTATGAATATCATCTCATCAACATATTTTGCATCCATGCAGTGCCATACAATCACACACCCACATTCATGCTGTCAGGACTATGCATTCACAGCGGTTGTCTTGGCTAATGGCACACCTAACTTAATAGATGTAAACAGATAATTCTAAATGAGTCTGTGCAATTTCTGGAAATGGGACCACAATTTGTGCTATTGGAGGCATTCTTCTTTCTGACTGCTTGTGGTACATGATTAACACTTGAGAGGGTTTTTGTCGGATGTGTGTCGATATAATAATAAATAAAAGGAACAAAATAAAAGACTCAAACTTTTAATCAGAGTTCAGGCTGTTTTATTCATAAATATTCAGTCTTTAAACAATGTGCTGGAGAGCAAATTTTTGTTTAGTTGAAATATCTGTTTGATTCTCAAGCAAGCCAGAAACCAGCAGGGTATTTACACATTTGGTTTTGATGCAAAAATGGACACTCTTTACCCCATTTTAGTACAACAAACCTATCTTGGTCTCACCTGACCAGAGAGCATTGTGCCTTCTCTTTTTTAGGCTTAAGTTCTAAATTGGAGATTTTAACCAAAGAACAAAGAGTTTTGCCATTTTTAAGAGCAGTCCAAAGTAGTTCACAGGGTGCAGTTTTCTTTGTTCACAGCATCAGACATCCTGATTGTCATTGATAATCCCTGTGTCAGATCTCTCTCTTTCACATGTGTAATTTATAGAGCATTAAATATTGTGCTACAGAGCTTTACAAAACTATTTATATATATATATATATATATATATATATATATATATATATATATATATATATATATATATATATATATATATATATATATATATATATATATATATATATATATATATATATATATATAGTGATTTTTTCACAATTTGTCACCTTGATGTATTTTTAAGGGATTTAATGTAACGGACTAACATTTGTGCTTCACAATGAAGTAGAAATAAAAGCTTACATGATTTTCAAAATTTCTGTACAAATAAAAATATAAGAAAGTATGCAATTCAATTAAATTCAGCCTTTACCTGAGGTTGGTGTTGTTAATGATTAGTTTTGGATTTCCAATACTCTTCGGCCTTGTGGCTCTCCTGGACAACATGGGTGTTGTTTTTTTTTGCTGGTTGTTGTTCTACACCTGGGAGTCAGCAGTTTATAAGTTCACTTGCTTACAAGGTTTGGAAAAATCCCTAGGAAATGGTCCATGAGAGTGTTAACCAGTTTTATAGCCCTCTATGTGGTTTGTACTTATTAATGAGACAGCTTACCTCTGTGTCTCCTTGTTTTCCTAGAAACCCTGTTAAGTCTTACCTAGTGCCCTCGCTGGAACGTTCTCAGTGAAATCTCCACTTTAAAGGTAGCCAAGTTACATGCTTAAAAAAAGACCAAAAATGTTTTGATCATGTTAAAATAAGCTTACATACACCAAGCATCCATCCTAACAGTGTTTTGATGGTCCTTCTGAGGTGAAATACAGACCCACAACGGGCACAATGAGCAGATATAAACAGATGTGGCGCCATCTACCGGCAGTATTTTAGAACTATCATAATGCCGATTTTCTTAATTAATAAATCACTTGTAAGCTTTCCACCCCACAACCATGTTCGTGGGGTGGAAAAAGCACAGGATGACATCACTGTGGTGGGTGTCACAGCCAGCAAAGACCAAGAAGACCATTTATTAGTGGTCTACAGGAGGTCTAGGAAGACTGTACATGTTCTTCACCGCATGATTAGGGAGGTGGAGGACCATGTGGACACCATAAAGTTTGTGGGCATTTACATTTTCTTCTGACCTCTCGTGAACACCTCCCACCCGGAGAAGAAGGCCCAAGAACAGCTCTTCTTTCTCAGGAAAGTGAAATGGACAGAACTTTCTACTCAGTGGCTAATAAACTATTATAGAGCTACAATTGAAAGTATCCTGTGTCTCAGTGTGAGAGTGTGGTATGAGAGCTGCACAGCACATTTAGCATTAAAGGTTTAGTGGTGATTCAATGGTGAGGTAAGCACAGGAAATTGTGGGATGCTGTCTACAACATCTAGAGACGATTTATGCTGCACGAGTCCAGAAAAAGGCCTAACATATTGCCACAGATTCCACCCTCCCACTGTGTCCCACTTCCATCTGGTAAACTATTCAGACAAATCAAAAACTAAAAAGCAAATAGCCTTAAAAACAGCTTCTTTCCCAAAGCTGTGAGGGCCAATGCCCCCTACTGAGAATCAAATAAACCACCAGCCCACTTTATAGTGTGTTACATGCTTACAAACGTACTGCTGGTTCCCCAAGTTCTTGATCTGATTAGAACTGCACAATTCTGTAACTTTAAGATTGAAATAAAATTTGTAGTATTTTACTCTGTGAATGAGTGTATCAGGCGATGCACTCTTGCAACTGCACAGTAATCTACATCGTCTGTAAAGGGACTGCTACCTCTCTTTTATATTTGAACATTGATTTGAATCTTATCAGATGCTAATGACTATTTACATACTTTAAGTATGCAAAAAAAGTTTAAAACCATGTTTTGTGTCTGTGTGTTGGGCATAGATTTAGCAGTGCATCTCATTTAGGCTTTGCAATAACTCTTTTACTCTTGTATTTTACCCTCTGCTGTGAATTATCTGGTTCAAAAACCCAGTTCGTTTGTCAATTTTAAAGACAAAACTAGAAGAGTTTAAAAACAGTTTTATCAATATGTTTATTTAGAAAAATTATTTGTAAAAACGTCGGGCACACATTTAAAAAAAAAAATCAGATGAAGATGTTTATATATAAGTAATCTCCCCATCGTATAACAACCATTTCACTTTTTTGCTTTGATTTCTCCCTGGTAAAAAGTATCAAGAGCTTTCGGCTGAAAGAATAGATTTAATGCAGTCTGCATAACTACACAAATTTGGTTTTGTGAGGCTGGACAATGTGATGGGATTTGCTATAATTATAATTTAAATAAATGTGTCTAAATGTAGGCAAGCTTACCCCTAAATGTATGTAATCATGCCTTGTTTAAATGTGCTGACACTGTCTTTGTGCAGAGAGATGCTGTTTTTCACACATCTTCCTTTGTGGGATTGGTTTGAAAATCAAATTGCATGCAAATTGTACTTTGCACACATTTAGTGTGCTCAAAGAGCTTTGTGAAGGTGCCACAGTAAAAGTAAATATTACTGTACATGGCTTAATTCAGTAATGGACTATCTACAGAGAAGCTGGTGCATGGCTAACAACATTGCTAAAATATTTTTTCTGGTAAGGACACTGTCAGTCACTCCATCAACTTCTGAGCTTTTTCCAGGTTTAAAACTCAAAAGACATCTAACAGCTATCTGTATCTTAAGTTTGAACTGCAACACATGAATCCTAATTAAGGTAGAAATGAGACACCAACTTCTGGTGCTATTAGAAAATGTAATTCATTGATAAAATGTGAACATTGCTCTTACAGTTGGAGAAAGTAATTTATAAAAGTAGTTTATTAGCCCTCTACCCTTTCAGCCAGATTTGACCTTGTGAGCCTCTGTACCAGAGGACCAGCTGCAATCCATGATTCATTTAACACCTTCTGGGCCTCCAGAAGCACTCTAAGCACATGCACTGTTGATTAAACACTTTGTGGGAGATTTCATATTTAAAGCACAGGCACATGAAAATTAATGATAACCAGCCAAGCAGCAAAACGCCTTGCAGAAGAGCAATGATGGACAATTTATGAGAGATTCACTCCAATTTACAATTTATTCTGTAATCACAATGTTTCCTCCATATACAGCATAATGTTATGCACATTTGTGAGTGGGTGGAATTATAAAGGATATGAGTAGACTACTCTCAAAATGATATAAATGTCATTACAGTGCATTCAAGCAAATCTAGCTCAGGGAACCAGAGATTAGCCACTGGGCGGTAACACTCCACATGTGCACAGAAGAGGCTGACAGTGTCACTGAGGTAGAGTACTAAACGGGTATTTTGACAAATTCTAGGTACGTTTCTGTATAGCCTTGAGAGTAAAATTTAGCCAAGGGTATATTCTTGAACTTTGCCACACGATTAAAAAATATAAATCTTTAAACAGATATACAGCAGCAAAAATAATGTTCCAATTTCTGTTTGTTTGTTCCTGTTTATGCTTCACATGCCCTCTCTGTCAACTTTCCAGCTTTGTATGCTCAGGAAAATGTCTTCAATTTCTTCTGCACCTTGTACTTGCAGGAACATTGCACACCTTGGGCTCACTGTAATACAGCATCACAAGCAGCTTGTTGATAGAAGCTATCAATCATGTTGGGTTCAAGGGTTGTACATCAGGTCTTTGCTTCATGGTCATGCTCCCAGATCAAGCACTCTGCTTCCCATCTGCTTTGCACCTCCTTCAAATGTCAGTTTGCATCTGGCTGGCTGATGGCTCTGTTTATCATTCTGTAAAGCTCAGGATCTGTGTCAGTTCTTCATAAAATTGTGTTTTCTTGAACTCTTGAAAAAATTGCAGTGAATGCTTGACTGCTGAATGTTATTGTGTTTACAAGTCACACTTTTCTTTAACTACAGAGATCAGTACCACGGGATCCTAAAAAGAAAACACAGAAAATGTCTGCATTTGCTCTTCTCTTCATTTCACTTGAGAATTTGGATTAGGTTTGTTGAGGATTTATCAGCAACCAACTTTGTTTGATTAAATATTCACATGCTTGGGTCTTAATACCTACATATTCTATGCATGAGCTTCTGACTGTGAATTGCAAATAGCCCCCCCATAATGTTTTGCTACAATTAGGCTATGAAAATAATGTTTGAACAGCTAATGAATCTTGTTTGATCTTTTAAGATTGGAGATTGCAGGGTGCAATCATCCAGAACAGTATTTCCATGTACTTTTATGTGTGAGTGTTTTGTGAGATGTTTGCCACAGCAAAATGGCTCGATGGGGTTCAGTTTTCTAGTTACTGAATGAGCCTAACCATACAGGCACTAATATTTTTGGTCTTATGTGCAGGACCTGTTAGTTAGTTAGTTCTCTGTATGTTTTATAAACTATTTGAGCAACAAGAGCAAAAAGATCAGGCAATGGCCTGCTTAAAACAGCAGCATTAAACATTTACTTTTACACAATAATCCATCTTGAAACAATTCTAAGATGTGTAAAAACATATAAAAATATAAAAAAGGACAACAGTTTAAGAGAGTTTTACCCTTTCAATACTTTGACAAACTATTTTCCACATAACTTAAAATAAAAGTTTAATATCAAAGATAACCTTGCTAGGTACAAAAACATTCAAAAAAATATCAATGAAATAAGCAACCCAAACCAACCTTGCTCCTATGCAAAAATACAGTTACCCCTCATGTTACATCATAAATCCACTATGATTAACCACAATTATTTATCAATCAATCAATCAATCAATCAATCAATCAATTTTATTAGTCAACTGCAATTTGCATTACAATCGAAATTTCAGTTCCAGTACAACCGTCCATCACATACACTTAACAAACATTTTGGGGGAACAATTGACTGAGGCCTTGCGTTGCCAGGAACACACACAGTCGGCCGCTGCTACATGAGCGCTAGCCGTGAGGTGCGTTCCCCAAACTGCCCCAGAACCCGCTTTAAACTGCTGAGTTCAGGTCTGATTACTGTCTGACCTATGGAATCCAGAAATCCCATAAATAGAGCATATCTGACATCATGAAGTAGGATATAAGATCCCAAAATACCGAATGTCTAAAACCTTTGTTCTAATAATTCATCTGACATTATCCACTGTCTTCTGGGTTACTTAGCTTCAATTGTTCATCACTAAAACAAAATATGCAGTGTTGTTTAATACAAGATGTATTTAGCAACATCCAAAACTAAGTATATGGTTTATCTGTATATAGATGTATCTGTAAGCAACTTGATCCCACGGAGGTTGCAGCCTCTCTAATTTTATTTTTAAAAGCTCCAAAACCAAATTTATGCACAGTTGCAAGCAAAAATTTCCAGTTACCTTTATCAAACTTTTTTCTCATGTTGATTGTTCTGAGATAATGAAAAGCAATTATCACTTATCTCTTAAGTTCTATTAAGAATTTCTATTAAATTGAATTGTATTCTTTCCATTTTAAAGTTTCGTTTCATTTCCCTCAGTTTTCCCTTCCTGCATCTGACAGTGTACCATGACATATTTTATTGTCTCTTGTTGCCAATGGTATTACCTATTTTGAATAACATGCTATTTAATCTTATGTGCCCTAATCTATGTCTTGATATAATAGTATCTCCTCTCCTGTTCCTCCTTGTGCATCTCATTTCTCCAAATCTTTTCTGAATTGTATATAACTGCCCTTTCCTCTCTACCTCCCATGGCTTTTGCCGCATTTTCTACAACTTCTGTTTATTAATGCTCTTTATTTCCATTTCACTGATGTTAACTGCTGCATAAATGTATTTTCTTTCTGTGGCCTCCGTTGCAGCCTTATCTGCCATTTCATTTATTTTCATTCTAAAAGTGTGAGATCTTTCCTGAGCAGAAGTTCTTTGTTATGGTCAGTTGCAGAGATGATTGTGATAATCTTATCACCCCCTAGAATTATAAGAACCTGTAAGATGGCACTTGTTTGCCTGATGATCAATCAGAATCAAGAATCAAGTCCTGAGTATCTTGGAATCCTGTTGTCTTTCAGGTTGCAGTTCCGATTGTACTTCACGCTTTCCTTGGGTCTAGATTCAAGAAAATATCACGACAATAACCTGGAAATCCATCCATGGTCGATTTCTGCTGCTCCTTCTTCTCCAGAGGTCTCATGCCTATCTACTCTCTAACACTTTCCATCTAGAGCCTTCATTAGCCCCTTTTGCATTGGAAACCGAGGTCTTTCGAGGTCTATGAAAAAGACCCTATTGTTGCCGGATTAATTTCCTCCCCCCACTTCCACCATCAGTGTTCTACCTGTAAGTTATTTGTTCCACCTGCATTCAGAAATATTCACCTTTCATCCACTGCTACAACAATTAGCTGACCTTGCTGTTCCTCAAGACCTTAAAAAGCCATTGATCCTTCAGCATTCTTTACATGCTATTCTGAACTGAGCTTCTAAATCGATAATCATTCTACATTGTGTTCTGATTTATTTCTGCATATGGGCCAAAAAGCTTCCTGAAATTATGACAAAAGCATCATATTTGTGAAATGGAAGGAAAATGAGGCATGATTTTCAAAATGTTTTACAAAAAATCTCTAAAGTGGGTAGTACGTTCACACTGAAATCCAATGCCACCAGATAGCATCAGAAGTCACCAAATTGGTAAATAAGACTTACAGGTGTTTAAATGAACCTAATTATAAATCCAGCTATTCTGTGAAGGCCTCGGAGGTTTGTTGGAGAACATTGGTGAACAAACAGTATTATGAATCAAGACAAGGAAGCACAGTAGATCAGTTAGGAATAAGGTTCTGGTTTAGGTTTATCAAACAATCTCCTAAGCTTTGAACACCAATAATAGAAATAGTAAGACACAATTACAAACCTTTAATACACAAGCTGTGCGAGAACAGTGTTAATCGGAGGGGCAGTCTGCGGTTATTCTGGCGGGGTAGGTAAGCTCTACGGATCAGTTGGAAGAATTTAATACAAATATTAGTCATATAGTCCACAAATCTGGCATCTAGTGGAAGCACAGCAAGAAAAAAGCCATAGTCGAAATATAGCTATTTTATAGTGTTGGTAGTTTGCCTGAAGACATGTAGGGGACACAAGAATAAAGTTGCTTTGGCAAAATGAGATTTGTCATTTTTTTTATTTTATTTTTGTGTGTCCTGTCTGGCAATGTGACAAATGGAGAGAGATTGACAAAACTTCATCAGTCTGCTTCATTACCTGCAAAGAGAGATGTAAAAAGAACAGTATTAATCAATACGAAATATATAAAGTGGTAGCTGAAGATACAAATTGGTATTGGTATTGAGTATGTAAGTAGCCAGATCCAAGCACCTGTAGGTGTTTGTGAGCGTGCGCTTGTGTGTGTAAGGTTTATCCTTGGGGAAAATGCTCATTAGTGGTTGTGAAGAGCCAAAGACCCCCCCCCCCCCCACCCGGAGCACTGAGGAAGGCCCCAGGGGACCCAAAACCCCAGATGCCCAAAGGGACACCCAAAGTAAAGGTGCCCAAGAGGGGCCAACACTGGAGATCCGCAGCCCCCACCGAGGGGAGACGCCCCCCCAGGAAATCCCCAGCTGCTGCAATGCTGAAGCCCCCAGAAGCCACGGGGACGAGCTGTGGGCTACACAAGCAGCCAGCTACACAGAGGTGGGAAAGGTCATGAGCGCCCCGTCCCACAGCGGGGGCCCCGGCCGATCCCCGGGGGGCCAGGCTCTGCGAAGCAGCTGCCAGGCGTGGGCCGGCACCCATCCTCAGGCACCAAGTGCCACCAATGCACCCGCGGTCCAATGCGCCTGCCAGGGGAGGGGCAGGACGAGGGGGGGGGGGGGATGGTCTCCGCACTAAGCGGAAACTTGAGCTGTGCTTGGGAGAGGGAGCAGTTCAAGTCCAACCTGACAAATGGACAAAAATAAAACAAAAAAAACGCACACAGTCTCAATTACTCACAACCACCCCAGTGCCCCACACACACAACACACAAACAGGGAGGGGGGGGATGCAATACACACCTTTGCATTCATTGCACACATTCCCTATTCCCAGGTCTAGGTGCCGGCACCCCAAAGGAGGACCTGGCACCTGAACCCGGTATGTGAATCCTAAAGTCAAGATGGGGAGGGGGGGTACTCCACCACAACCTCACCCTCCTGGTTCTTTCTGTGTTCCGGGGCCCCCATCCCGCACCCAGGCCAGACAGCCCATGGGGCAGGCCCCCTGAGGACGATGGCAACATGGCCCAGACGGGCTAGTCAACCAGAGCCCACCGCCAACCCCCCAAATAAATCCTGAATACCCCCCCCCCCCCCCACTTCCTCCCCCTCCATACCCTAGCCACACACCCCACCCATTCCCATGGAGCGCAGTGGTGTCAGCCCCAGTCCCGTCCAGCTGCCCAGGCCCAACAACGGCCGCTGGACAGCAATGGGAGAACAGAGGTGTGAGCAAGACCCCAATCCACCCCCCGCCTGCTCAAATGTTGTGTTGTTGTGTGTTGTTCTCGAGTGTGTTTAAAATTGGGAGTGCCAAAGGGGGTGCCCGGTGATATTTTAGATATAACTGATACTCTTAATGCCTCCACAGGAGCTATGAGTTTGTCCTGTATCCTGTGGGTTCCTGGTTCAAAACCCTGCTCTGTCAGTATGCCGTTGGGCAAGACACTTCATCTGGTTTTCCTTCTAGTGGTGCTCAGATGGCTCAGTGATGCCGAGTGTATGGCAGCCCTGCTTCTGTCAGGTTGCCCTAGAGCAGCTGTGGTGTGAGTGAATGAGAGACTGACTGAATGTAGTGTAAAGCACTTTGGGGTCCTCAGGACTTGATAAAGCACCATACAAGTAAAGGCCATCTACCATTCACTATACTGTGTGATTTGATTTTGATTCCAGTTCCTCTTAGATTTTCGTCAGTCGATAAAGAATACTCTGTCACTCTGATGTCGTTTGGTATTCTGAAACCGTTTACGCCCATGAAAAGTATTGGCTTTAACTTAAATTTCTTCAGATGCAAACACCTATAGGCCCGTTTACACTACACCTAAAAACCGAGCCATGCCGAGAAAAGGCCGAGCTTGGATCAGTTACCCAAGACAAGCCGACCCGTTCACACACCAAGCTTATCTCAGTTCCTTGGTTGCTTCTCGCCTCCTAGTGGCGATCTGCAGTACTAACGCTCTCTGAGATTGAAGGCGGATCCAGCAAAACAAAGCAGCGGCGCCTGTATTATTCAGGAAGTTATGCTTGATATTGTGATATTTCGGTGTTTGCGGAGAGTCAGGGGAAGAAGGCAACCATTGGTGAATTTACTTGAGAAAGTTTGCTTTTTGAGGAGTGGATGAGACAAACTAACGGCTAATAAGGATTTACAGACGCCGGAAACAACGACAGACGCTGAGGTTCATCACGCTGCTAAGCAGAATCATCTCTGGAAACCATATGGCACGGTAAGGAAGCTAGCATTATTATGAATGTCTGAAATTTGTCTGAATGGAGTGTGAATCGGGACGTGCAGCCAGACACATCGGAAAAAACGCAGATAGTCAGCTGACTGTAAGGGGATGACGCGGTCTGCTCATGCGCTCTTTATCAGAAAACCGGGCCAGAAAAAAAAAACAGGCCGAGACCTGCTCAGGAACTGGTCTGCAGTTAGCGCGGTCCGGTTCAGTCTGCTGACCGTTTGCACACAAGAGTTATCTCGGTTACCGAGCTCGGACTGGTCTCGGCTCGGTTAAAAAACTGTAGTGTAAACGGGCCTTATGTCTCCTCACAGAAACTCAAAACAACTGTTTGCAATAAAAGTGCAAACCCTTAGTAAAACTGAACCAAGAATGAAGAGATTCAGACAGTAAAAACAGAAATATCTGCTTAAAGAACAAGGCCACAATACAGTACTGAATGCTCCTGATTTTTGGACAACAAAGTACCAAACCAGATATCTAGTGGACATCATGTATGTACTTAAAAATACGTTAATGGCAGTCTATACATTTGGTGCATGGGTAATGGCAAATGGTGAAATTTGAAATTGTGATTTGTACTAAAAATAAAATACTACTAATTCTTTTTTTTTTAATCTTTTTTTCCGTACGAAACTAAGGTCATAGTTTGGCAAAAAAAACATTTTACAATGTTTTTTTTTTTTTTTTCAGTGTTCAAATATGAAACTTAAAGTAGTTTGCTGTCACACTGCCAACAATTTTAGGGACATTTAACATCTGATTGTCATGGGACCTTAATATGTCAGATTTTGACATGTAACCTTCCCAGGGCATAAGCAAAAAAGGTTTCTTCATCTGGAAAGTTGTTAGCTGACAGCTGAAGAGAAGAGTCCTCTCACTTTAGTGGTGATGAACTTGTTTAGGACTAAAACAGAACAGAAGCAGCTGTCTATTGATTTACTAATCCTACCTAATCCATCTTCTGTGCCTAAACATAAATCGACACAGTTTTTTTTTCAGTGGGAGAACACGGGAAGGACAGAAACAGTTTTCCCACAGTAGCACATGGAAGACAGACGATAAATGACTTACTAACTACATGTCACTTAGTATTCTTCTCAGTTATGAGTAAAAGGATTTTATGTGTTTAAAAGTAATTATTATAAAAATGCAGCATATCTGCCCCCACATGAAGATAAATGTGTGTGTATATATAAACGCACACACATACAACCAGGCAATGCACTGGTTAATCCCATTTTTTAAAATGGAACTTAATCTAATTAAAGTTAAATTAATACTGATACATTTTATCTCCCAGTGAGCATTCACAGACCAGTCTTTGAACCTCAGTTGTTCCTGAATTAAGAAACACAAAAAACAAAAAAAAACCCAAATCCATTTATCTTGTTATTGCCAAACTTTTCAAACCTGAGAACGTTACAACAAAAAGGAAGATTGTCCAGTTTTTCAATTGTTTTACAACTTGCTGGTTCAGAGTTCCCATTAATTGCTTCTCCTACTCTAGCTTCCACTATGTGAGCTTTTTTTAAAAATTATATTATAAAAGTTATGCTGCTATAGGCTTAGGCTGTTGGAGGAAATCAAGATCATTTCTCTCATTCTGTTGAGTACTACTACTGTTCTCTAATTTGCATTGTTAGTTGTTATTTCAACTTTATGTTCTCTCTCTCTCTTGTTTCTCTCTACATAGTCGGTACACGTTCGGTACACGTTCTGTTAGCTGTGACACACTGTTCTTGACAGTGTTGTCAAGAACAGAGACAGAGGACCCAGAATTCAGCCAGTAGGTGACGTTTAAAGGCTGTTTATTAAAAAGACAGGCCATGGGTCAGGACCTGGATGACAGGCAGAATGGCAAAAAGGATAATCAGAGTCTGTATTCAAAAAAACAGTCAAACCAGGTGATCAGAATTGCAGGAATCGTCCAGAATCCGAGAGCAGAGTCAGGGCATAGATACAGGTCCGGTAACAGGCAGGCAAAAACAGGACCGACAAGGCAAGCTCAGAGAATCCAGGGACAGAAAACTGGTCAGGTTACAGGCAGGTAATCAGGTACTACAGGGATCAGGGTGGCTCAGATAATCCGGAGGCAAAAATCAGGTCAGATCACAGGTAGGCAGGCAAACAGAAAACACTGGACTAGACTCACCAAATGGCTCAAAATGATCTGGCAGAGAAGAGTAGAATGAGGAGGATCTAAGTAAGAAAGTAAACAGGTGACCAGAGGGAAAACTAATTACTGGTAACAGGTGGAACTGATCTAAGGA
This sequence comes from Fundulus heteroclitus, assembly GCF_011125445.2. NCBI lineage: Eukaryota > Metazoa > Chordata > Actinopteri > Cyprinodontiformes > Fundulidae > Fundulus > Fundulus heteroclitus. The sequence goes on along the minus strand of NC_046383.1, from coordinate 27,157,455 downwards.
AGGGTGGTGACTAGAAGTGGACTGAACTGATTGGTTAGTGGCTGGTGACTGAGTGACAGGCTAAGTTAAGAAAAGTCCAAAACTAAACAAAACCCACTATGACAAGTGTTTCAGAAAATTTCAATATTACATCTGACCAATCAAAATGTTAAAAAAAACAGAAATGTTGTGTGATGGCCATGCTATAACAAACCCCAGGACGGCCAATCAGTTCAGCATCAAGAGCCAGAAGAAAATCCAGCCAGACTGCAAAGAGCGGCACGAAGAAATTACACACATTTTTACTACTTAAATTGGGGGGCGTCTCCCCTCTTACTACTACTTTTTCCCTACTTTTTAACATAAACCAAAACTGTTTTTACCATTCCCATACAAGATTTACTTATTTCTTAACTAATTACTTGAAATTAAACACAGCCGAAGCCACAGCTTTTTCAAAGGAGGAGAAAGGGTTATTTCATAATTGCGTCCTATGCCAACAAGCAAAAATGACTTGTGATACGAGGTGACAAAACCTTCTGGTTTAACTCTGCTCGCCCCTCGTGGATCGGTTGAAGGATATGCAACAGAGATGGCTGAACAGCATGTGTAAAGAGTCCTTGCTGGATAAAGAGGTCAAACGCAGGCAGAAGTGAATATTAAAAAAAAAAAAAAAAAAAAAAATATATATATATATATATATATATATATATATATATATATATATATATATATATATATATATATATATATATATATACATACCCAATCCCATATATGGGATTGGGTATCTTTTGGTTGGGGTTCCAAAATATTAATAGTGATTTTTAATTAGAATTTCTATATTCGTAATTAAAAACCTAATTGCACAACAAAACTCTATAAGTACACTAACCACTTTGCTGGAGATAAAAATCAACAAAACAATGGAACGCCACCTTTTATGTCACACTGAAAAGACTATTAACATGTTTTCATTACAGCACTTAGAAAAAAAATATTCATAAGTGTTTGCAATATTTATTTAATTTTTGCTATGAATTTTATCCTAAAAAAATTAATTGAACTAAATGGGGACAATTTGGCAATACAAGTAGGTTAATGTGGGTTTAAATGTTTTTACATCACAGGTTTTTTACACTGAGCTAAGTTTAATTTAAAACATTAATTTGCAAAGGGTTAATTAGCATATAAATGATGACGCACTGTAGCTATTTCTGCACCACTGTGACTATATTCATTATCTCAAACAATATTAAACACACAGTTTGTGTTTCCCCACATAAAAAACACAGATGCAACTACAAAAATTAGTGGCTCAAATGATGCAGAAAGGGATGCAACTTAATCTGTGAGCTATAACCGCACTGCCACATTTAGTGCTATTAAAGAGCCAAATGCCCTATTTATATTCATTGTAAACTTGTTGTGCATTTTATGTTAAGAAAACAGTTTTTAATGTTTTGTTTGAAATTTAAACATGAAACTTGGAAATGTTTTAATTTATAGAATGCATTTTCACTCTGTCATGATTTGTTTTTTTGTGGATTGAGCTTCTTTAAGATCTTCTACATATAAAGGAGCCTGGCTGGGGGTTTGGTTGTCTGACGGGACACACCTGGCAGTTGTTTCTTCATCTACCAGCAGAGGATATATGGGTCCTGGTCATCTAATTAGAATATCATGAAAAAGTAGATTTTTTTCAGTAATCTCATTCAAAAAGTGAGACTTTTATATTAATTTATTACACACAGCCTGATATATTCATGTGTTTATTTATATTAATTTTCATGATTATAACTGACAACTCATGAAAACCCCAAATTCAGTATTTCAGAAAATTAGAACATCACTGTCCAACTAAAAAGCATGAAGATGAAAAGTATGAGCATGTACAGCACTCAATACTTAGTTGGGGCTCCTTTTCCCCTGATTACTGCAGCAATGTGGCGTGGCATGGAGTCCATCAATCTGTGGCTCTGCTCAGGTGTTATGAAAGCCCAGGTTGTTCTGATAGTGGCCTTCAGCTCTTCTGCATTGTTAGGTCTGGCGTATCGCATCTTCCTCTTCACAATAACCCAGATATTTTCTATGGGGTTAAGGTGAGTTTGCTGGCCAATTAAGAAACTATGGTCCTTAAACCAGATACGGGTAGCTTTGACAGTGTGTGCAGGTGCCAGGTCCTGTTGGAAAATGAAATCTGCATCTCCATAAAGTTGGTCAGCAGCAGGGAGCATGAATGGCTCTAAAACTTACTGGTAGACGGCTGTGTTGACCTTGGACCTCAGAAAACACAGTGGACCAACACCAGCAGATGACATGGCAACCCAAACAATCACTGACTGTGGAAACTTTACACTAGACATCAAGCAACGTGGATTCTGTGCCTCTCCTCTCTCACTCCAGACTCTGTGACCTTGATTTCCAAAGTAAATGCAACATTTACTTTCATCAGAGAACATAACTGTGGACCACTCAGCAGCAGTCCAGTCCTTTATGTCTTTAGCCCAGGTGAGACACTTCTGACACTGTCTCTGGTTCCAGAGTGGCCTGACTCCAGGAGGGCAGCAGCTGAAACCAGGTCTTGCATCCGTCTGTGTGTGGTGGTTCTGAAAGCTCTGACTCCAGCTGCAGTCCACTCTGTGTGAATCTCTTTGTGAGAGACCATTTAAAGGCTTCTGCAGGGGCTTTGACTTAATTAGCCACAAGCTTGATTCTTTTCACAATATTAAAATTGTTTGAGACACTGAATTTGGGGTTTTCTTTAGTTCTAAGTAAGTAAGTAAACTTTATTTATATAGCACCTTTCACAGATAAAAATCATAAAATGTTTTACAGAGTATGATAAATACCAAATAGAAATATTACAACAGCTTACAAGGATAACATCAGAAACACTTACATTTAAGTAAACACAGTTGTCAGTTTTTATCATCAAAATTAAAAGAAATGAACACTTAAATATATTAGTCTCTGTGTAATGAATTCATATAATATACACATTTCACTTTTTCAATGGAATTACTGAAAAAAGAAACCTTTTCACAATGTTCTAATAATTTAGTCCATTTATGACATATTCAGTCATTCCAATTCAGTGGTCTTGAAAAAAATGCAGTCAGGTTCAGTTTATGATAACAATTTGTATATAAAAATCACAAAAAGGTGGACATCCCACATGATTACATTTTTTTCTCCTCAAAATCTCCAGAGCCATCACTGCCAGAGCCAGAGCCTCTTAGCACCTCAAACAATTATTTTGTAAAATCATGTACTGGAAGCATTTTTATAATTTAGAAGTATTTTTTAAATGGATAATAATCCAAGACTTCTTGTATCCCTTGTGTATAAATATGACAGCAATATTACCCCTCAACACAAGCCAATCTTATTCTATAAGCATAATAAATCCCTGATCCCATTTAAAGCTGTAGGGTGACCTGGATTTTTGACGGTGCCATGCAAGTATGCGAAGTTGTAAAGGTTAGTTTATTTATTAATTTTTTAACACAACAAATGTGTCCAAACAACAGGTTAGATTTAGTCTCTTTCTGTCCCCTGTAAAATCAGGCTACTGAAATAACAAGATTTAATGGAAGATCCTTTAAAGATTTTTGTCAGGGGTGCCTATTGGTGTGGAGGCTGCTGTATATGAAATAAAAACTTGACATAGCTTGAAGTGGGACTTGAGTCCCTACCTCCGCTCAGCTCAGTAAGATAACTCTCAGTTGTGTGAATTTATTTCTATTAAATTGAAAAGACTATTTTGCTTGGAAGTGTGAATTAAATTCATTGTTATCTACGGATAAAAATGCCCTTTTTTTCAGTAAGCAAAAAGAAAGTATGAACAGGGCTGTATTTTACATAAAGTGGAGAGAATCGCTGACAAGCCTGTTTATCTTGGACTATTTACAGATTTATCTCCGAGAGAGGCAACTCTCACAAATGGCCTTAGGAAAGAAACGCATTGTTTCTCCATCTGAACATCTTAGGTTTTAGCGCATAAATAACAGTATTGGGTTTAGTATCCCAGTTACAAGACTTATTGTTTTGCTTGATAGGGGCTCATGCAGGTACAAGGGAAAATTGTAACACCTCACACAATTGGAGGCAACTATGTAGGTGGAAGCGTCTGTCCCTTGAGAGAGGCAGGTGTGATAGTTTAGTAGCAAGCTGTGAAAGTTGCAATAGATGGCTGTTATGGGCTACACTTTGTCAGAGACTAAGTGCAACAGCTTGTTGAGAATGAACCTTAGTGACAGATAATAACCCTGAAGCTTGCTACAAGTACACCCTGGAGCTCAAGATGAATCTCCCCTGTACTTACCAACCACGGCTTGGAGGGTGGAACTGGTTGTTCCTTACACTAAGTGATGCTGCCATCATAAAACCTTTTTAATTAATCTTTTCACAGTTTTTAGTACTGGTGTCTACCAAGCAGAACCCAACCTAACTTCTTAGCAATACTTAGGACATAAACATTACAAAGTCCAAATAGCTAAAATAAGCTCCCTTTACTGATAGGGAATCAAAATAAGTTGTGTAAAAGTCACTGTAATAAACTTAAATATCACGAGTCATTACAGAGGAACACATAACAACTGCTATTAATTTCTATTGATATCACTTAGTTCATTACAGAAGGGATGCAGAACAGCGTGACTGAATACTGCACCTTCTTTCTGTACAGTCAATCCACACCAGGTGGTTCTGTGTGTTCAGCCTGAAAGTGAAGCAGTTGTCAGTCTGGGCATGTGTTGGAGTACAGACAGTGTAACACTGTACAACAACAACAAGATGTTTCATCGAAAAGAAGAAAAACAAGACAGAAAATACAACTTAAATGAGCATTGATGAATTATCTATTAAATTAATTCTATCAAAAATTTTCTCTGAGTGTTTAATCTTTCTTCCAAAAGAGATTCTAGGTTAAGTCATTATCAGCAGGAAAATATTTTTTTAACTTGTCCTTGCTGTAAAGCTCATAGTTAGAGTAACTTAGGTAATCCTGGAGTTATGTTGCTATAGGCTTAGGCACTGTTCACATGACAACATTGTCTGGTGAAAACACAACAGTTTAGTTGCGTTTGTACTGCTCGTTTACACGACAACACTGAATGTTTTTTCTTATGACGGCACAGTTTGAAAACGGGTTCCAGAGTGTAATGGTTCAAAAACATCTCAGTTTCTGTTGTGTAAACAAGAAAAGACAGAACGTTTCATTCAGAGAATCCCTGGGTCATGGTGTAACAGATTGGTACACATTAATGCACACACACAACATCGTGGTTGCATACAATTGTAAAAACCACAGAAGAAGAAATAAAGTGGTGGAAAGTAGAGTACTGTTTTGGCAGCTGAATATAACAATGGCTCGGCATGGCTATAATTCAAAGTTACCTTAAGTAAGAGTTGAACCTCGTTGTTTACCCATAGGAAAACTTTATTCTCTGACATTTCAAAGGTTTATTAGTTGCAGCAGCTTTTAGGCAGTACGCATGCACACTGCTCTCAAGTTGATGCGATAACCATGAGACAAACACATTTTCCTGACATTGAATAGGCTGTGAGTGATCCAATCACTACGCTGTCTGTTCAGAGCTCAGTCTGTGCCCCACCTTCTGCAGAGCTTTTTCAGCCTTTTTCACAGCTTGGTTGGCATCTGTAGTTCCTGCCGTTTTTAGCCACAGCAGAGCCAATCACCCCACCCCAACACCACCTAGTTTCCCCTAGGTGGTGTTGGGGTGGGGTGATTGGCTCAGCAGTGATTTGCTGCCTTTTTGAATGTTGTCTTGTAAGCGGGGCCTTAGACTACTGGAGGACATAATGACCATTTCTCTTTACTGCTACATTCTTGTATTAACAATTAATGTTCTCATTTTATAGAGGATACAGTTGGCCCTGTCTTTGAGTGTTTAGCCCTGTTTCTCTTGTAGACATATTGGCTGAGCTTTTCCTGCAGCTAATTGTATGTGTTCTCTTTCATCCTATAAACTTAAAGCTGTCTCAGAGCTTATCTTCTTGGATTTGTTTCTCTCTTAGATGAGGCCACTAAAATAACTACTAGTGCCATTAAATTATAACTTTTATTTATTATAGAATATAATATGCCCCTTGATTAGTGCTTATGTTTTTTTTTTTTGTTTGTTTTGGTTTGGTCTTTTGAGCTATGTCTTCTCATTTTTTATATAATTTGACAAATAAATTCAGAATAAGAGTGAATGGTGGCTCGAAATAGGTGTGACCTACCCTTTGGACTACCAGTTGTCAGATCTCTACAACCTCTTAACAAGAATCCGTGGACATGCTGCTAATGTGTATAAAACAATTAGGAGGAGAGAAGCTGCGGTCTAGGCAAAAAAAATTCCCAACCACCTTGGTAGTTTGAGCTGCTCGCTTATTGACCATATTGACCAGCTCTTTGTTAAACACAAGTTGTTGTTTTTGGTTTCACATGAGGGTTTGCCAGCTGCAGCTGGAAATAAAAGGCTCTCTACTAATTACAATGTAGGCACAGTATCAATTACAAGTTGTGCATCTTTCCCAAGACAGGCTGTGTGTGCCTCAAAGCTTTGTCTGCACATGTGTCTTTAAGTTATTTCAAACATTTCAAGTGTTTCTTTTTTGTCAAAGTTGGTTAGAAACATTCTGTGAATGCTTGGATACAAAAGGGAGAAGATCAGATGCTGCAAGAGCTTGGTGTTTACTTGTCGTTGCTTTGAGAAAGAAAGGGAAAGATTACATATGTCATTGCAATGCTTTTGCGTTTGCCATTATTTGGACGTACAGAATGTATGAAAACAATTGTTGCCTCTTTTTAAATGCTGGTGAAGATTCTCAGTCATCCAGGGCATGGTCATTTCAAAAAAGTTAAAAACAAAACAACTGGACTTTTTTTCCTTTCCTCTTTTTTTAAATGCAATTGATTTGATTTTTACACACAGAGTTCTGTACAGCTTTGGCAAAGTAACAAATTAATGTATTACAGTTTTTTTATGTTTAAGCAAGATTAAATATAACAGATAAGTGCATATAGTCCCAATGTTTTCATCGGGATGAAGCAGTTTCTCTGAGGATTTCTACAATCAGGGTATCCATGGATTGTTGCACAGATTGATTTTTCTCCAGGTCGGCAGTTTGATCCCAAGTTCTGCACACACCAATATGTTCAATTGCATTGTTCCCAATAGGCTCATTTGTGTAACTAGCAAAAAAGTGCTCTATATATAAACTGCAAAATTTAGACTGCAAGTTATTTCTGTTTATGCCTGAAAGGGTGAACAAGACCAAATATGAAGTAAAAATGAGGATTGTATGTTGATTGCTTTGGAAACACTTGTGCTTTTTAAGGAACAGAAAGAGCATTTAATTATGAGAGATATGACAGTTGTCACATTTTTCTAAATACCACTTTAATCTTTTCTGTCATATAAATGTGGTGGCCATATTTCTTTATTTTTCCAATGAACTTCCTCTGGTGGTGTCTTTAGTGTCCAAGGTAGTGCTGTTTTACCTTAGCCTCAGGCCCAAATGTCACCTCAGCAGTACATCAAATTGAGTGACAAGTGTTGGCCTGAGTCACGGACCTGAGGGGACAAAAAAAAGCATTTTTAAAGTACTCTGTTGCCTCAAGGTGAAACATTGCATATTGTGGCCTTCAGGTATTTAAGTGCTGTCTTTGTTGATGTTTGAAACCATTGAATTAAAATAAGGAAGTAGTCATATTAGTTGCTCATGTTGTTTTACTGCAGTATCATGCAATCTGTTGTAAGAGTAAAGTGGGCCAAGCCTGCAAAAGTGTAGCTAAAGAAGAAAGTTCTGAAGAAACTGTTTTTCAAAAACATTTTGACGCATGTATGAATTTCCACAAGATTGCACTGATATTTGTTAGGAAATACATGCAGAAGACATACATTTTGTATCATCAACTTCAGCGTGATTTCAGTTTCATTCAGTCTTTTATGAATCTTCTTACCACCTCCCACATCTGTAGCAAAAGTGAATGTTATGCATCTAATGGTAATGTCCACTTTCTAATAGATTTTAAGTGTCTGCACCAGTGCTTGAGAAGTTGTTTCTCTGGGAGCTTAATTTTACCATCATTAAATAAGAGTGAATCACCACTTATACACTATGTAGACATTTTATTCATTAAAGCCACTCTTCACTGAGAATAATTAAACTGATAATGATGGCACTTTGTAATCTGCAAACTGAAAGTAAGGCCTTATCTTTTTAAGAAGGAACATTTTAATGAAACTACTAAGTGGTGTCAGAACAATCAAAGTCTGCGGTTTATGGAAATTTCACTTTAGAATTGTAATGTGTCATTACTGATGTAGTAAAAATATGTGTTGTATCTAATGCGTTGTAAAATCAATGTAAATCTGATGTTATCTAACATTTTGTCATCATAATAGTAATTTTATAACTTTGGCTGGAAAGTTTTTTTTTTCAGTTCTGTGATAAAGTATCTGCATGCTGATTAGACGAAGAGACTTTAAGCTAAAGCCAAGACCCCATTATAACTTAAACAAATTAAAATTAGTGTTGATATAAGCTCTCATTTTGCTGGTGATGTGTCACTAACAGCAACTTTACCCAGCGTTGCCAACCTTTATTTGGATGATTTGGATGGGCTCAGTGTTAAAAGCTGTTAGATAAACAAATTTAAGAAAGAATAGCACTGCATGTCACACAAAAGAGAAAATAACAAATCATATCAGCGTCATGGTTTAGTTTTGATTCGGCTTTTGTTTGCCATTAGTTTTCAGTTTTTTCTCCTTGTTTGGGTTTTAGTTATGATTTGACTTTATTTATTGTTAGTTTTACGTTTCCTCCTCCCCTTCTCACTCAGCCTTCCCTTCACTCCCTTTGCAGTCAGTCACACCTGTTGGTTATTAATCAGTCAGACTCATTTCACCTGCCAGCCTCCCTATTTAAGCCTCCCTCTGTTCTCATTACCCTGCTGGTCCGTCATCATTCTACACCTACTCCTCACTTGTCTGCCTGGTTTGCTCCTTCTGACCGTTTGTTTCCTGCCTTAGTGTTATGTTTTGTATCTTTGCTTGCTTCTGGATCCACTTGTCTCCCATCTGCTTCTCAGGCTGAGCTTCTTGACCGTGGTAACTCGACCTGCAAGTATTCACCCTGATTCGCTGTTATCCTGCTATGGTTCTGGTCCTCAGGATTCCACCCTGTCCTGCTTCTAATCCAGCTGTTACTCTGGCCTTCAAGAACTCACTCTCTACCGAGCTGTGGATTCTCCGCCGTGGTGAAGGGCCTGCTGCTGAGCTCTGGCTAGCTAAATATGTGCTAAATATGTCACACTGTATACCGAATGCTACAGATAAAGCATGCATAAATAACTGCAGTACAATGGATTCAATGCTCTGTTGTCACTGTTCAGGCTTGTTTGGGTATATAAGGTCAAATAACTGGAATGTGCTGCTGCACAGGTGATCTGTGGTGTTAACACCCTACCCACAATGAGAAATAATCCCACATTTCTTTCAGCACATAGGAAAGTCACCGTCGGTGAGCATAATCTGCAATCCGCAAGTTCCATGTTTCCTAAAGGTCACAGCAAACGGTCAAGGCAGTGAGGCGGGTTACTTTGTCTGCACTGATCCTAAAGTGGAAGCCTGTGTGTTATGTGCCCCCTTGTGGCCTATGTAAATAACACCACTCCACCTGGCCACATACTCTCCTGGTAAAAAGTCAATGTCCCTGTTGACTTATGGGACAACACATAAGACTAAGCAAGATGGCTTTACAGGCTGATCGGGGAATATGAGGGCTAGAATGTACCCCTGAATTCTCCCTTTGAGTTCTATGTGGAGTGGGCAGAGTTTTATCCAGACCCTTATTTCCCTCAACATCACCACTCAAAGGTGAAAAGGGATTTTCCCTCTCAAACTCAGAATTGCACCTGTCCATCTGCTCTTTACCACTGTCACTCTGAATGGAAGTTAAAGGTCTCTCTGGAGTTGACTTAGGCTGATCATGTTTGTGTCTTGGCCTACTTGCACCATAACATATTCAGAGTCTATGTCAACTGTGTCATGGTTGGGGTGAGCTGAGAAAGAGGTCATCAGAGAGGTCCTAGTGCTCTCTCTCCCACAAGATCGGCCCTAAGGACCCATTTTATTAGCGCCCCTTCTACTGGCTCCACTGCAGGTGTTGTACCTTAAACCTCCACTACTCTATGAACAATAGGACTCCAGGTATCCTGAATTTTATTTATCCCTAATGCTCTGTAATTCAGATGTACAAGCTAACCTATACCAATAGAAGGACAATAGACGCTTGGCTTGTTAAGATCAGCTCATTCCTATGCCTTTTTTACCTGCATGTTGCTTCGTTCTAACACGAGCCTGGCCTAGACACTCCTGATGTACAGTACAACTAACCAGTCTATCCTTATGTTAGGTTCTGGTTCTTGACTTAAAAGAGCATCTATTGGTAGATGTGGCTGCAGCCCAAAGAGAAGGTAATATGGTCAGTAACCAGTTGTAGAATGAAGGGTCACAATGTAGGCAAACGCCTAACTCTGTTAGATGTTTAGCTGTTGTATCAACCTTTTGATCTTCTGTTGGGAATGCTTGCGTGAATTTTGTGAAAACATCAGTGGCAACTAAGATATTTTCCTGGCCATCAGAAGAAGGCTCCAACATGGTAAAATCAATGGCAATTACTTCCAAAGGGTGTGCTGCAAGAAATTATTTAAAGGAAGTATGTATTTTTGGGTTGGGGCAGTCGTGAGAGTATACATCCTTGGCACTTTCTGATCCATTCCTCCACATCATCAAACATTTCCACCCAAAAATATCTATTTGATCAGCGTTGTGCCATGTACACAGTTTTAAGTTAATTAATGTTTAATAAATAACTCTTGGTCTGTTAGGCATTGTCCGGTGAATATCAGCATAAACAGCTATTAGGACTATAGTTGAAAAAGTGATTCGAGAAATGGCACTCAACAGCAAACTCTGCACACATGTAGAATAAATGATGTTGGTGAAGACTCTCAGTCATCCAGGTGATGCTCAATAAAAAAAAGGTTTAAAAAAATAACAAAAAACAACTGGACTTCTATTCTGAAGCTGAAGACGGTTCGCTTGCCATCCAGGAAGCTTTCTGAATTCGAAATGTCTGGAGTAGTGTGGAATTCCAAGTTTTATAGACTTGAAACTCTAAGCCATGTTAGAGATTAGATTCGCATGTAGATTTACCTGGAACTGATGGGCCCTCTCAGTGGAAAGTCATTAGGCTCATCGTTTGTCTGGCTCACGGGAGAAATGTTGTGGTCACATGCATGGAGGTGTGAATTGGGGTAAAACTTGGCAGAAATCAAACTTATTGCTGTGTTGTAAGTTTTTGATAGCTGAAACCTGAACCCTCCCGCTCTGTTTAAAGTTCTTTCTTCTCGCTTTACGTAAATGACTTTCTTCACCTCTCACTCAAACCATCTGCCTTCTCTATACAAAATGTAAACATTTTGATCCTTAAAGGAGTGTCTTTTGTCACTGAGGTGCAGGTGGACAGCTGAGTCCTGTCCTGAAAAGGTAGCTCTCCTCTAGAGGTAGGAGAGCTACCTCTACCTCTTCCACAGCACGTCTTTTATCTGGCACACACAAATATGAGCATATATCCCCCGTTTTAGCTTCATTTCAATGCTTTTTTTTTTTTACGCTCTTAATGGCCTTGCCCCTTGCTACCTTTCCAAGCTGCTGCACCATTAGAAACCATCACGCTACCTTAGGTCAGCTGATCAGCAGCGCCTTAGGGTGCCTAAAACAAAACAGATTCTTAGGAGGGACTGTGCCTTTGGTGTGGCAGGTCCTAAAATGTGGAATGAGCTACCATTGAACATCAGACAGGCTACATCACTGTGCGGTTTTAAATATCTTAAAACTAATTTATTTGTCTGGACTTTTGATACTGTGTGAGAAGGTGATGTTAGCTTCTCCTCATTTAATTAGTCTTTTATTGCATGGCCACAAATGCATTTTAATCATATCTCATTTCTGTATTTTATCTTTGTTTTCCTTATAGCATTTTAATGTTTTAGATGTTTTATGTAATTTTGTACAGCATGTTGGTCCCTTTGGTAATTCAAAGTGTTTTATAAATAAAGTTGGACTGGATAAAGTTGGATCTTATTAGCACAAAAATGTGCCATGACATTGTTAAGGCACACATTTATGGCTGCACAGTATAAAAGTTTTATTTGTAAGGTGTTCTAGTAGAAGTTTTGTACTTTTTTTCATATTACACACCCTTTTCTTGAAAGCTGTGGAAGTAAGCAATTCTATCTCCATCATAGCTGACATTATGACATATGCAAGAAAAATATGGAAAACACACAACAGGAGACATATAGCATGTAGCAGCAACACATGGAGCCTGCTGGCTAAACAACACCACAGGGTGCATGAGATGCATGCACGGGCCTGGCTATAATTGCTGTGAAAGGTGTCTCGTACGACTGTTGTAATCTCGAACATTTGAGTGCAGTGGAAATTTGTGTTTTCTATATTAATGCACCCATAGTTCTGATGTGCTCTCATTTAGACATTCTGCTATTTTTGAGATGTCTCAGTGAATGCATTTGTGCCACAAAATGCTTATATTCCAAATGTCCAAACTCAGGCGTATCAAAACAATAAAAATTTTTAGTGTGACTTGCAGTGATTTTGTTAGAGTTCTAGTGTGTACTCACAGCATTGATTGTGAAAATTATGGCCCCTTGCTGCTGTTCCAACATTCACACACACACACACACACACACACACACACACACACACACACACAGATATAGATATATATATATATATATATATATATATATATATATATATATATATATATATATATATATATACCAACCTACAAATAAACCTACCTACAGTAAAGCATAAGAATGAAATTAAAATACCAATTCTAGTTTCGGATAAAACACTGATTAATCTTCTGGGAAAAGCTGTAGTGTGCAAGTATGAAATAAAGATTAGATAATCACTGGGTGAGGAACTTTCACAAACTTTGCAGCCTAACATTAGAAAAATGTAATGGAAAAATTTAATCACTCTGTCTGAATACTGGCTGGTTATTTTTTTCTTTCTTCTGCCAGGATTGAATTAGACACAAAATAAGAGCTGGTAACTAGCTACATAATAAAAAACTGAATAAAACTGTTATTTTAGAACTTGTGTGTGTATTATCAATGAAACAAATATTAAGTGTATGCAATAGGTTCAATGTCTTATAATATATTTATCTAAAGCTGTAGGAAGCAGTGAAATACACAGTGGGAGATGGTTTTGAAGATAAATTATTGCGTTACTGTTCTTAGCATGAGTTTAAAGTTTAATGTTTGTTTCAAACCATTCAAACAGAGGGTTATAAGCATAAAAGGGTATGAAGTGGTAAAGCTCTTACGTGCTTTATCCACTTAATTTTTCTCAACTAAGTTTTTCAAAATAAGATAAAATATGTAGAAATGCTTCTGATTAAAATAGAACACATTTCTGAAAATCTACAAAGTACACACGCTATTAACATATTTGGAACAGGTTCTCCAAAGGTTGAAACAAAGGTTTCCAGGCAAAATCCTTCAGTATAATTTATTTAAACTATGCATTGAATCAAATTATTTGACTCTTGATACATAGTAATAAGCAGAAACATCCATAGGATAAGTAGGATGATAGAATTATGTTACAAATAACGTTCAACTGCCAGGCATTGAAAGGTAAGACACACCTTGGATGACTTTTGTTAGGAGTTACTGCTGAATACACATTTACAAATCAGATTACCTGCATGTAATGATTACAGTGCAGGACTTGTAAGGTAAGGTGTAAGTAATTGTGAACAGGAATATCTGGTTGTGAAAATGCTTGAAGGAAGTTTTGAGTAAATGATGAGTGAATGAGGAGCTTTATAAGAACACCAATTACACTGTTTTGTGTTTTGTCAAACCAACTTAAAGCGGCAACTTATTAAAGGGGAAATGAACAGTGAGCTACTGATTGCCTCAGCCTGGACCATACAAACACCATCACCCAGTCAATTAATCTCCTACAAAAAAAAGTCAAGGGGCGACAAGTAAACAGATTTGATCCTATTAATGAACAGGCTTATCTTACCTTAAAAAAAACTAAAATAATTTGCACATAGGAGCCTAAAACAGCCTTTACTTAATCAGTTGAACCCCAAATTATATACAAATGCTAATACTGTGGTTTTTGGCGAAAAACGTTGAATTATTATTATTTATGTTAATAATTATTGTTATTCATGCTGGTTGTTGGTAAATGTTTCCATTGATTTTGTCCAGCCCATTTATCGGAACTGTTTTCATTTTGCTGTGATATTTGGGCACACCAACAGGGGGGCAATCAGATTTATCTGAATTGTTTTGTCATGATGTGCCTTTTGGGCACATCAACAGGGGGTCTGTTAAGAATTATGAGATTAGAGATGCTGGAGCTGCCGAAGGCAGTTAACAGGGAGACAACAGATGACTCACAGACACTAAGGACTCAGAGGCTGACATACTTAGATTGGACAAAATGGACTGTTAAAGAAAAGCGGTCAGCCAAGTCACTTCCAGAATATGAGGAGATACTCTCCACCAATGTGATGTGAGGAACACCGATGTCATACCCCTTGTAGGGGTGTACACATGTGGTTCTATATAATGTTTACAAAGGTGATAATCAGGGGTCTCCATTTCATGATTTTACATAACCTGCATTGTTTTATGTATTCCTTTTTTTTCCTTTTTTTCCCCCTTTTTTAAGTATTCCTATGGAGCCCCACACCTTCAGCATATAAAAAAAGTAAAGCAGGTGGAAATCCGTGCTCACGCTTTACTAAACTATGCTCTCGATTTTGCAATCAGTGTGAATGGTTTGATAAACTGTGCACTCCGTTTTGCAATCCGCTCACGCATATTACTCAGTGATATTTCTCAAGAGCTCAGACGCATGTGTCATGAATGGGGAAAGATGGACCCAGTATTCAGCCAGACAAACAGGAGGTATGATTAAAGAAGGTTTATTTCCAGTAAAAAACACAGGTGTGAACAGGAACCAAGAAAAACAGGCAGGAAAAAATCATAGGCAGGACTAAAACAGAGCTTGTGGTCGAATAACAGTCCGAGGTCAAAGCATGTAATCAGATGAGCGAGAATGTCCAGGGCAGAATCCAAAAACAGAGTCAGAACAGATCTAAGGTTGGTAACAGGCAGGCTAAACAGACAGATGGGGATCAGGCAAGCTCAGATAGTCCTAGGGCAGAATCAGGCAGGCAGTCAGATAAGGCAGGAAAAACAGGTTCAGGGGTCAGGCTGGCTCAGAATCCAAAAAAGGCAAATTGGGTCAATATACACAGGACTAACAAAAAAGAGTACGCTGGACAAGACTCACCAAAATGACACGAATTGATCTGGCCGGTTGCAGGGGGCAGAGGCAGGTATAAGTAGGGGAGTGAGTAGGTGAATAGAGTGAAACTAATTACCGGAATGGGTGGAGCTAATCGGGGGAAGGGAAGTGACTGGAAGTAAACTCAAGCTGATTGGATGGTGACTGGAGAAGGGGAGTAACAGGGTGGTGACTAAGAGTTGAAGGAATGCTGACAGGTGAACTGAATAAAGGCTGGTGAGTGAACTAATTAAGCAAATAACAAACATAAACCATAACAAAACCCAAATCATGACAGCATGTCCCACACCTGCGTCATTTTAAACGTCTCATCTCAGTGTGAAATAAATAAAGTCACATTGCAAGCTGAGGTGTGCTGGTAAAAACAGGACAGAGTTTTACCTTTACATATGACAATATTTCCACAGAATTTATCTTACAGGTAGACTAAATTCTTCACAATCTACATGCATGGATTGCAAAATAGAGCGCAATTTAGCAAATTATGCACATGGTTTGCAGAAACTGAGAGCACCATTTAGTAATCTGTGCATACAGATTGAAAAACTGAGCACACACATTAGTAAAATGTGAGCATGGATTTCCACCTGTTTTTTTTTTTTTTTTTTTACCCACTGACACTTGCCGAACTCCGTACATTCCTGATCCTATCAATCCTCGTCACTCTCAAAGAAAATCTCTGTATATTCACCTCTGTAACCTCCAGCTCTCCCAAATATCTCTTCCTTAGTGCCAATTTATCTAAACAACAGGTGTCAAACTATAGTCCTTGAGAGTTGGTGTTCTCCAACTGTTAGATGCATTTCAGTTTCAAACACTCTTGAGTGAAATAATTAGGTCAACAGCAGAAGCCGAAGAGACAATTGAGACATTTGGATTAGGTTGAAGTTTGACACCACTGCTCTAAACAATACAATATCACTGGTGTCGCCACCATCTTGTACACCTTTCCTTTCTTTGTCGCTGGTTTTTTAGTCATACAACACACCTAATACTTTTTTCCACCTGTTTCAACCTACTTAGACACATTTCTTTGGGGTTTTTTCCTCACTCACTCTTTACTATTGATCGTAAGTACTTAAAATCTTCCACCTCTTTGTCTGTTCCCTGTAACCTCATGACTCCACTTGGGTCCCTCTCATTCACACACATGTATTCTGCCATGCTATGGCAAACCTTCATTCCTCTCCTTTCTAGGGCAAACCTCCATCTTTCTAACAGATTTTCCTCAACCTATTCCTTGCTCTCACCTAAGATCACAACATCATATGCAAACATCATAGTCCTTGGAGATTTCTGTCTTACCTCATCTGTCAACCTGTCCATCACCACAGCAAACAACAAGGGATTCAGAGTCAATCCTTGGTGCAGTCCATCTTAAATTGCATTTCTTTCTTTACATCTCTGAACAGCATATAACATGGACTATACTAGTTGACATGACAGAGCAATTACAACTTGCCCGATAGCAACACATTCCTGAAAACTTCTCTACTTTTTTTTACATGCTAGTTTGCAACCTTTACTTCCTGTTTATTACAGTCATGTGTAACATCAACCTCTGACGATATTACGCTTTGTGTAGCCAAGTTAATTTGCTAAAAACCAGTGGATGGAAACATACCTAATTCACATTTTCTTTTTTTGCAACATTTTTAAAGTTTGCTCAAAATTTGCATGACAATTAGATGGAAAGATGGCTACTGTTCTGACAGACATTCAACATTTTCAGAAGACAGCCTAATCCTGTTTTAAATATCAAATCTTTTTCACTAACTTATGTGCTGTAATCATTTGCTGTTGTACTCACTCTCAAACGCTGGATTTTTTTCCTATTGCTAAATTGTAAAAAAAAAAAAATAATAATAATATAAATCTCATTTTACTTCCAACTGAATTGTTCTTTGTATGTTCTATCTCAAATAATGTAACTGTGACATAAATACCTTAACAGAATAAAACCTTTTAAGATATGATTGAATGAGCGCTAAATGTCTAATATGTTCGCAAGTTACAAATAAGATGTAAAACCAAATAATGCAAAGGAATGGGGGTCTCACATTTTTATTAGTATTAAAATCTTTCCTCTGTGGTCAGAACTTTTAAAAGTATTGTCACTTGTGCTGATGTCACCAGCAGTAAAAGAAAAGAAGAAAAAGGGAGATGGATGCTAACTGCTGGCTATTTGCTGTATCTTGCAATTAACTTTTGTGTTCTTGATATTACAGCTCATTAGACATAATGACTCAATAATCATCTTCCTCCTGTGTGGTGCCCATGGTTGTATGTGAAAAACTATGATAAATTAGTTTTCCTTTAGGATGACCATTAACACCTTATGACACAAGTTAAAAGCCAAATAGCTCATTGTGTTTGTTTGACGTAAAACGCACATGTGTCTTCTGTAAATTATCAACGCCTGATCAGCAGGTCTGTTGCTACTGACTGCACAGTAATTTACTTTTCTTCTGTTAGACTGCTGACTGAGTTTGGTCTTTACCAAATTATTTTGCGATTCTGGTGAGATGGTATTACACGGTCCCACTCTGTGTGCGCCAGGTGCTGATCACAGCGCACCACTGATTGATGGGTGGGGAAGACGGCTTTATAGTTGGGCAGGTGGTTGTGTGCCTCTTTGTTACTCCTGCTGCATGTCACTGTTTGTGTGGCTGTGTTTTCAGTTGGGCTCAGTACCATTTTTCAACCAATTTGGTTGTTTTTTGAGCGCCACACCTGCTGTTTGTTTCTGGAGCTAGACCTGGTTTCCCTATACCTTCTCAGGGTTGCTTCTTCATGCCAAACATCCCTGAATTCCATTGCAGACGTCCTCAAGTAGCTCCTTTTCAAACCCCACAGTACTGAGCCTTTCCGCTCTCCAACTTCTCCATCTGACAGGATTCAATCCCTCCTAAAAATCTTGTCTCCTTCACTCCCACATAAGCTCCCTCCTCAAACCACTCAATCATTCCTACTAAAGTTGTTCTTCTGCCCTTGTTAATATTACACTTCATCCCTAGATCCACTCAATTCCCTGCTACACATTTGGTGAGAGCAGAATGGTTTTCTATGTCTGTGTCATTTTATAGGTAATTTCTTTAAAATGGTTGACCACTGCACTAGCTCTATGTTTGTAAAATAACTTATTTTAAAATTCTAGTATTGATATATGAAGCACTGGGTTGTCTTTTGCAGAAATGCATTTTCGAGTTGCTGTTCATTTAATCAAACACATGCTACTCTGTTCCCAGGAACAGAGCTAAACATTGGAAGGCAGCTAAACATGGGAAGGCAGCATTTAGTTTGTAAGCTCCTCAGATCTGGAACAAACTCCGCAGAAACCTGACAAGTACAGAATCTGTTTGTCACTTTAAATTAGGACTGAAAACATTGTTTACTGCGGCTTGCATTCAGAGTTTTAATAATTAACTGTTTTCCCAATAGCTGATGAGTGATTGAAGACCACCAGCACTGCTCTTATAAAACATGATAATCATTGAACATTAACTTTTTTTTAGCTTTTATCTGTTTTAAAATTGCATTGTAAAATTGTCTTTATTAGGCAATTTTAAGTGTTTGACACATTCAATCTTTTCCCTCTGCTTCCATTCAAAGTTGTGAAATGTGCAATACAAATAAACTTGCCTTACCTATATATATATATTTTTTTCACTTGTGGTTTTACTTGTAGCCTTCTTTGTATTTTGGCACCATCTTCTGAATGGAGTTTTATTGTTAGTCATGCACAGTCAGAAAGAATGGTCTATATGCTCAAAATCTTTGCTACATGTACTAAGCAGCAAGTATAATATATTTTCTTGCATCAACCCATGTGATGATCGCTTGCTGGCCTTCCCTGAGATTGGTCATTTTTGTGCCCTACCATGACAGACCACAAATCCTTTAGCAAGCAACCAATAAAGCAGTGTCATGGTGTATTTGAATAAAGGACTCAGATTTAGAGCACGGTGGAGTCAAAATAAAGTTATTTAATAAGATAATGAGAAAAACCTACAAAAAACAGTGCTTGAGACACAAGCAGAGCAACAGAGACACTAAGCAATTTTTTTTCTCTCTTTGTAATTATTATGCAGCTGTTTCATAAAAAAATATATATATATATATATTATGCAGCTGTTGAGCAGTGGGAGTTGACAATATTAAGACCACATCATAGTAAGTAAGGGTAAGAAGAAAGCAGCACAGCTATTGACAACGGTCTTTTATGGACTGCTAACTGCTACTGCTGTGTGTGGATGTGTAGTGAGAATGAGGACAGTGACGTAAATAACAGATAAAATGTGACATGACTGTTCAGTCAGCAGGCGCTTTGAAAAATATCTGATACGTATCTGAATGAGTACCACATATGGAAGTGGCACAAATCAGATTTTTTGGGGGGTGAGAAGATCGGAATCGGGCTGTTCACACTGCCATGAAAAAGAAGGATATGGTCACATGTGGGCAAAACGATTGAATTTGTGTTGCATTTCCCTGCAGTGTGAATGTAGCCTTAGAGAACAAGAAGCATGTGCTGAACTAAAGAGGTAAAACAAACGACAGCTGAGCATATATGAACACTGTGACAGGAAATGAATTTAAAAAACACTTAAGACATTGTAAGGATTATAAATCTTAAACCGAATATTACTAGACACTAAAGCTTGAACAATAAAAAGACAAGAATCATGTTAGTTTTTCAACATAATTTGTAATGATCGGGGCAGGAGACCCAGAATACAACCAGACCAGCAGAGGTTCAGTTCGGATTCTTCTTTTATTAACAAAAAGTGAAACAGGGAAAAAAAACAAAAAGACTGTCAACCCAAAAGACGGCACAGAAACAAACGGACTCACGGGGCAGGCCAGCCAGGAACAGACAGAATGGCACAGGTTTCTAGAGACAAGGGGTCCGTTCTTCGTACGTCGCTAACTCAGTTAGCAGGATTTCATTGTTGACGATTTGGCATGATCTTGGATCGTTTGGTTCTTCGAAAGACATCCTGCACTTGTTGTCATAGCAACATGTGCGCCAGCTTAAGCCTGCTACAGAGCAGGCTTATTTCATGTAAACAAGATTAGATCACGGCTGTACAAGCGGAGGAGATAGGGAAGTCTGCCGTAGCCATGTCCATTTTTACGACTGCAACCTGTTGCTGAAGATGCAAGAATAATTTGCAGAGTTTTTCGAATTAATCGCGTATTGCGCAATAGACAGGATCCTTTAGCGCAGCGCGACAGTGTAATTGTAGAGAGATTTTTCTTGGTGGCTGTTATAAACAGACAAACTCATCATTTAGCAGTGGCTTTTAAAGAGGAAAAAGTGGTGTTGGAGCCATAAATCTAAAATATTTAAGTTATTTGTATGGTGGTTTGCTTTTTATTTTTATCCTATTCAGTAAGAAGATTTGTTCGGGCCATTTTATTGTGAAGTTTAGTTTACTTTGAAAGGCTTGCTTCCTGTCGAGCCATATATTGTATTAGAAAAAAAACTATGGATGGATTATCTAGCCACGGAGCAATACAGTTTTACCGTGTAAACTGTGGATGACTTGGAAAAGGAAAATGTTAAAATTCCCAGTTTGCACGTGTTCTTTACTTCCCGTATCTAAGGAATGACACTGAAATTTGGATCTCTTGACATAACAAGTGCCTTTTTTAAATAAAGTATAATAATTAAAGGCTACCATTTTGTAGAATTTTCTTGTATTTCACTTTTACTTGTCCCCATGTTCTAGTGGGTCCCGTGGAGGCTCTGACATAAAAGAACATAGTACTTATTATTAAAATGCAAAAATTCATACTGTAGAAAGTGATAGAAACATCTACCATGGACAGTATTTACGCATTAATTTGTCTGCTGCTTTTTGCCAGCCCTCTCTCCTGGCTTTAACAGATTTTTAGGTGTTTTAATTAATGACTCAAATTCGGCATAACCTTCCATTAAAAGCTCTTGTTCTGCTTGGGAGAAAAACTGTGGGCGTTCTTTGGCCATGCTGAACAGCCAATAGCAGCGCTGCTGATCAATGTTTCTACTATCGATACATTTCCCCTTTTAAACAAACGCATGAACGCGCAGTTGTCTCAGATAACTCAATCCAGCCAATTCAAGTCCTTCTCTGCGATTTTCGGCCAGCAGTCCCTTAACTTTGAGTGACATGAAATTGTTGTTATTCCGTTCAATAAGAATGTTGTGGATGCTGCTCAATATTTTTTTAACCTCCATGATGGAGTTGTTCTCCCTTTCCATTTCTTGAATGTGATTGTGGAAGACGGACATGAGTGAGTGCATGTGCCACAAGTATATCTCACTATATGGGTTTTCAAAAAATGCCCTGATCATCATGGGTGGCTTTTCCTGAGACAAAAAGAATGCTTTTTAAGCAAGGAACATTTGGAGCATCCTCTCTATGCCTGGGAACAGAGAGAGCCACCTTGTCTTGCTGTGTGACAGCATCCTCTTGTATTCAATATCAACAAAATCCCAGTACTCTTTGAGGGACTCTGTACGAACAGTGTAAATTTGGAAGTACTGGTAGATTTTAAAAATGATATTCTCAATGTCCACATCAAGGTTGTCTGCCCTGTGATGGGCACAGTTGTTAAGTATGTGTGCTGGGCAACCCACGCCAATCAATGTTTTGTTTTGTAGCATTCTCTTCAAATTTGCAAATACATTATTCCCCCCTTCATCACGCCGGGTTCCACCAAAATTAGTGTTGCAATTGTCCCCGGTAAATGCGACGCATTTGGAAGCCAAATTGTTTTTTGCCAACGTTTCCATTAGGTAATTGGCGATGGTGGTTGCAGTCTCATTTGGTGTATCTTGCACTTGAATCAACTTGCCCTGCACACCACCGTCCTTCCAATCAAAGTACTGAATAATTATGGGGGAGATTTTCACCGCACCGTGATTACTCCCATCAGTACTTACACCACAAAATGGGATGTCTTTGAGCGCTTCGTGCGCCACTTCAACAGAATGAGGTGCCAGAACATCATCCACAATAGCCTCAGTCTTAGTTCGGGCACAACTAAACTTTTTGGCAGTGTCTGAATCGGGAAGGGTCTTTTTCAACAATGAACTCGTGCAGTCCATAGATCGATAACTGTTGTGATGTTTCACTGTGTGGAATGACCATGCAGCCTCCGCTGCATTCTCTGCATCCTCGTTCCCTGGTTTAACAAATTACTGTGTGATCGAGCTAGCACTACTCTCACCTCGGACAGCTGTTTTGTGTTTCTCGGTGTCCAGGTGGCTTTTTAGATCCCTTGCACCTCCATTGGACACCGAGACATATGTGCCTGCTTTGCACACTGTGCACAAGGCCTCCCATTTGTCTCGACCCGGTCTGAAAGCAGGGAAACTCTTTTGTAAATTGCCGGTAAACATACATTTGCGCTTCGGCATGTTGTTAGCGTACTGACAGCGGCGCTATCTATCTTCTGATTAAGAACAGGGCTGCCCGCACTGACGCGGCTCAGGGATTACGTCACACGCACCGCCGTGCGCAGTGCCCTAGTGCCTGTCAACTTAATGGTCCAATGAAGGTGATTTAAAAAACAGGACATTTCCTCACTTACTAAAAAAAAACCTGGGACGCCCGGGACAGGACGTGAAATACGCACATGTCCCGGGAAATACGGACGTTTGGTCACCCTACAGTATATGCTTCTGATTGGCAAAATTATCAGACAGCATGGGATTATTTTCCACTGTTATGCTGATGACACTCAACTATATTTATCCATAAATCCTGATGAATCCAACCAACTACTTTGACTACAGTCATGTCTTGATGACATCAAAAGATGGATGACTTTAAATTTCCTGCATTTAAATTTTGACAAGACAGAAATTGTAAGCTTTGGACCAGAGTCCTCAAAAATAAACTTCTTAATCAATCACTTAATCCAGATGGCATTAACTTGGCCTCTGGTAATAAAGTAAAACATCTTGGTGCTATTTTTGACCAAGACATGCAATTTAAATCCCATATTAAACAGGTTTCCAGAGATTCCTTTTTTCACCTCTGGAATATCGCCAACATTTGAAATGTTCTGTCCAAGGGTGATGCTGAAATACTAGTCCACGTATTTGTTACATTAAGACTGGACTATTGCAATTCTTTACTATCAGGAAGTCCACAATATGCAGTTCAAAGTCTTCAGCTGATCCAAAATGCTGCAGCAAGAGATCTGATGAAAATCAACAAGAGGGATCATAATTCTTCAATTTTAGCTTCCCTTCATTGGCTTCCTGTTAAATCAAGAATAGAATTTATAATTCTTCTTCTAACGTATAAAGCTCCTAAAAATCAAGCACCATCATATATTAGAGATCTTTCCTTTTTGACAAAGCTTATAGTTAGAGTGGCTTATGTTACCCTGAGCTACCTCTATAGTCATGCTGCTATAGGCTTAGGCTACTGAAGGACATCAGGGTCTATTTTTATCACTCTACTGATCTAAAATTTTGCATTGCTTGTCGTCATTTCATCTTTTAACTTTTTGCTCTCTCTCTCTTTTTCTTCATAGTAGGTACACCTGGTCCGACGTTCTGTTAACTGTGACATCATCCAGGGAAGACAGATCACCCGCTATTACCATCTAATATTGAACAGATTACTGGATCAATGTGTGCTTCTGTGCTTGTTTGTCTCTCTTGTTGTGTCTCTGCTCTGTCTTCTATAACCCCCAGTCCGTCGAGGCAAATGTCCGTTCATACTGAGCCTGGTTCTGCAGGAGGTTATGCCTTCCCGTTAATGGGGAGTTTTTCTTTCCACTGTTGCTTCATGGTTGCTCAGTATTAGGGATTTCTGCAAAGCCATGGACAATGCAGACGACTCCCTGTGGCTCTACGCTCTTTCAGGAGGAGTGAATGCTGCTTATCAGGACTTTGATGTAATCAACTGGGTTCCCTTATATAGGAAATTGTTTGACCAAGCTGTATAATATGACCCAATCTGCATAATCTGATTGAACTTGACTTTGTAAAGTGCCTTGAGATGACATGTTTCACGAATTGGTGCTATATAAATAACGTTGAATTGAATTGTTTCTTCAAGATGCAACACCACAGCCTTTAAGGCTTCTTCAGTTCTAAACATGGATGGAGGTAACAGGCTTATACATTTAAGTCAGAACAATCACACTGATCATTTAAGTCAGTAATGGAGCAAATAGGACACAAGTCACTAGCACTGTCCTCTATTCAGCTCAATGTGTGTCTAGCTGTTGCTTGACGATCCAAACATGTCCATAATGATGCAATGTGAGTCCCTTTGTTCATGTTTCAAGGTGTGAACCACTGTAAAATTGCCAGGGAACATGAGTCAAGGGGACAGGATAAGTGTTAGAAAAACGACAACTGAGGGAACCTCTTCTGTTTAGCTTTGGTTTTCCATTTTTAACAAATTGCTTCTTTTCACCCCTCCATAAAACTACCCACCTTACCTGTCTAAAATGTGCATATTGCTACCAAATAAGATTTATATGTTGAATATAATAAAGTTATTATATGATAAAATATTAGTTAAACATTAAACATTCAATTTAACAACTAAATGCCATCTTAGAGTAACGTAGCAAAGGTAAATTGTCCTGTTTATCTCATTATGGGTCTAGCACAGTTAAATTCCAGTTGTAGTTCAAATTTGTACAGTATAGTTTGGTGGTATTGTTATCATTTCAGTTAAATAGATTTTGACTATTTATCTATTGCAATATACAGTACAATCACTCATTTGTACAACTATGTAAAAACATGTTGTTATTGTTTTATTGTTGCTAAACCTAAAAAAAAAGAATTACGTAGTTACTTTCTGATCTTTGTTTATGTTTATTGTGATAACTACCTGCTGTGAAGGTGCATTCTCAGAATTATACCTTCACTGTCTGCTCTGTAACACAAGGATTTCCAAAGACACTTGAGACTAGTATAAGCGTTCATTATTATGTCCTAGTTCTTACAGTTGGTGGCTAATAAGGATATTTTCATAGATGTTTGTTGGGTATGATTTGCTATATTTGCTAACTCCATCATCAATTTATAACTAATAGCTCTTAGATCTCCATGAGAAAATAGGTCTTGACAGAAAATATTCATTTAATACCCTCCTACACAAATTAAACAGCCAAATCAAGTGCAGTTTTATCTGTCATATTAATTTTATATTTCCCAATATTGACACTGGAGGTTTTAGATTTACAACAGGCAGAGAGTCAAGTGAAAATAAAAATACAGCATTTTGCAATTTGATCTGGCTCATATCCTTTACAATTTAAAAAAATTATTTAAATCCACCTCTAGTAAAAAACTAACAAAACAAAAAATAAATAAATATGGTGCGATATATGCTAAACAAAAAGGAAGCAATAAAAAAAGCTGTAACTACAAGTAGACTTACCAGATGTTTATAATCAAACCACTTCTACAGAATCAGAGTTGTCGGTAGCATGCTGGTATAGATCATGCTGACTGGAGTTACAACAATGTCAAGGAAAATAGACACTAGCAACAACCTTAAAGGTAGTCTTACAACTAATTTTTAGACCATAACTCATACATGAAGGACTAAAGTTAGCATCCAGACATATTTGGAGGGTGCAGATTTTTTGATTAGCATCTATGAAAAACATATACTGTTTTTAATTGACTCTTTGTTAGAAATCTACCAAAATATTTTTGTTGGAATGTTAAAAAATAGAGTGAACATGCAGGATCAATCCGCATCTGTCACATCTCTTCATATCGAAGTGGCCAACCTTGTCTTCCTGTGTCTATTCTAGTTTTAGCTCAGAGATGCACCACAAATCCATGTTAAGTAGACAAACTTGCTGCCAGCATACTTCCATGCATAAACAATCCATCATGCTATCCTGGGAATGAGCATTAAGTGGGAAGGGACAAAGAGGCAAGTTGACATGGAGCCACTTTAGCAAAATAAACCCATGTTATGTTCCTAACTGTCCTGGCTTACAGCTATGTTATTAAGTGAATGTGTTTATAATAACTTATTTAAGTATTATTGAAATATACAACATATGGCAATAATCATTCTCAGTCCATTACTGTTAGATAGTCATAAGTGACAGAGTTTAGACAAATATTGCAAATGCTACTGAAGCTCTGGGAGGCTGCATACTGTTTTTAAGCATCACAGAAATGATAAGGTAATATAACAAAAAAGTCTCAAAACATAAAGACATTACAGAAAATGTATTTCTTTGCTAAACACACACACACACACACACACACACACACACACACACACACACACACACACACACACACACACAAACAAGAAAACCATACAAAGAAAAAAAAACTACAAATATATCAGTACAAAAGTAATCAATTGTGAAAGAAGCCTCTGTAGCAGTTGTGGCAGGCCATTTTAACATAAATCCTAACCGTGTAGACGCAAGTACAAGGCCTAAAAGTCTGCATCCACACAAACCCATATAAATGGAACATTGACCATTGTTTTCAAACATGCCAGACACATAGGGGGCAGTGCACTGCGAAGCTAAAACCTACATCACCCAGTCAAAAACCTCTGATCACCTGGTCAGAGACAGGTGATCAGAGATCCAGGCAAAATCCAAAGCAGAATCTGGGGGCAGAGTCAGGGCACAGAAACAGGTCAGAGATCCTGACAGCACAACAATCAGGTCCGAAGGGCTTGGCAGGTTCAGAGAATCAGAAGGCAGAAACAGGTCAGGTAACAGGCAGGGAGGCAGGCAGGCAGGCAGGAACGCTGGATTGAACTCACTGGTGGCTCGTAATAATCTGGCACTAGTCACTGGTCTGAGAGCTGGTTAAATAGTCAGAGGTGCCGGTGGATGTGGTGAAGGCTGATGAGAACAGGGCGGAGGTGCACAGGTGTGTCAAATGGAGAATCGGACCAGCACTAGTGCCAAGATGATGACAATATCCAGCTACATGTGGACTAGGCTTTAGATTCAAGATATCTGAAGTTGACTTATGACTAGACATATTAGGTAACTGAGATATCTCTAATTATATTTTGAACAGACAACATAGCAATTTGGTGTACAAAAGTGTGTCCTTTGTTCTTGGGGTGAGATTGGACTGCTGAATCTTGTCCTGAGCTGCTGACCTTCTTGTGCTGCGCTATGCGTTTATGTAGTTTGTGTTTTATTTCTCCGATGTAGGAGTCTGAGCAGTCCTTGCTGCATCAGACTGCATACAAAACCCAGCTCAGCTGTAGTTTTGGGGTTCTGTCTTTGGGATGAACCAATTTTTGTCTTAGAGTGTGGAGGAATGCAGTCATTAACTGCATTCCTCCAATTTCAGTAATGGTTGTTTCTTGACGAAAACATCGCTGTGAAGAAGTGCTCCACCAGTTAGAAGTGGAAAAAGGGAATGTTTGGTCATAAAGTACATCTCTGTGTTTGGAGAAAACTAAACATAGCATACTAGCAGAAACATCTTATACAAACACTTAAATAGAACTGAAACAAATCATTGAATGATTCACATCAATCAATTTAGAAAAAGCCTTGAATTTTTAAAATCAAACATTTGTTATTAATCCCTTCTGGGTTTTATAACCTCTTTCCAGTGTGATCTTCTGGTTACGTCCGGTGACGTAGAGGAATGACTACACCCAAAAAAATGTCAAAAAGTGTCTAAAGTGTGGGAACATTTTAAACTTA
Organism: Fundulus heteroclitus; assembly: GCF_011125445.2. Lineage (NCBI taxonomy): Eukaryota > Metazoa > Chordata > Actinopteri > Cyprinodontiformes > Fundulidae > Fundulus > Fundulus heteroclitus. Next base: position 27,129,343 of record NC_046383.1, on the reverse strand, counting down.
AAGCTATAGTTGGCTATCACGTTAAGAAACATTTTTTGTTATACAGGAAGAAATGGTCCTTCCATCCGGACAGTAGTCCATACATGTATTTAGAAAACTGAAGTTAAAAATTGTGATTTCTGTGAAAGCTGCTGGCCTGTAAAAACTCTGACTAATGCTTGCCTCTCAGTCCAAATAGCAGGTATTTCTCAAGGATTGGTCCTGCTCTCAACCCCCTCTGTCCTTCAAGTTCCAGGGGGTAACACCTTATCTATTGGTTGCTCAACAAGCTATACATTCTGACGCACTCACGTAACGGCAATGTGTGTGCTCGTTCCTTGTGTGTTTCCACTTACTGGCTGCACATGTGCACTTGTGGTGTTTATGTATCTGGGTAGCTTAGCAGTTAGACGTTCACTGTAGCGCTGCTGCTCTCACTATATACTCTGAACATGGCTCAGAGTCGTGAAAAGCAAACTGAGTGTAAGTTTAAGAGAAGAATAAGAAGAAATAAGACTAGAGTGGATTTGGGAGATTTTTTCATGCCATCCCCCTGAGGAGCAGAAGAGCAGGTAAGACGGTCTTGCGCATAAGGAACTTGGGGAAACTTCCGGAAAAATCGCAGACTCTACCTTTAAACCGAAGGGTAAGACAATGAAATGTGCAATTGTTACTCTGCAAGGCTAAGCTAGAGTTTCACAATAGCACAACCTCCAGGGGCATCATTGATAAAGCTTGCATTCACACAAGATGTGCCCTGAAACTTGCATACAACACTTTCCATGCAAAAGTTGGGATATATAAAAAAGAAAGCTTGATGGGTAAATGTGTGGTCCTCACGGCAACTCTGACCCATGTGTACATTAATTTTGGAGACAGGGTAAATTGGTGACGTACATGGTAAAGGGGTAAATTCCAGCCAAATTGTATGATTATTTTTTTTACAATTAGTACTGCTTTGTTGCATTTCAATCACACAATCTTCAAATAAAAGGAAGAAAGGCTTATCTAGTCATTTGATTAATTAATTGAGTACTGTGGCAGTGTACCCTGCCTACCGCCTAATGACTAGGGTAGATTGGGACCAGACCATGCCTATTACCCTGCAAGGATATTTACAGATGTTTACTAGGCTCATTAAATTACCTGTATGATTCCTCTGTGTATCTTTGTTTCTCAGTTATGGAATGGCAACTTGTCTATGCTGTACCCTGCCAATCGCCTAATGACGACTGGAGACTGGCACCAGGCCCTGCCCATTACCCTCCACAGACTTTTCTGTGACAATTCCGTCTGGTACAGTTACATTTTTAATTCAATTAAATTGTATCTATATAGTGCCAATTCACAACAGGTGTCATTTGAAGACACTTTACAAAGTCAATTCAATGAAATCATACAGACAGATTGGTCAAAACAATTTGTATCTAAGGAGACCAAGCAGACTAAATTGAGTCAATGACTTGCAGTAGTCACTCCTCCAATGTGTAGCCACAGTGGACTGTTATGCCATAAGCTGGTTGAATATGCTTATTATTATTATTAATTATAATTTGGTATTATAATGTAAATAATAAATCATTCAACTCAAAATTCCGCTATAACAAATATAGTTCAAATGGTGGTGATGTTAGCTATAAGCTTATAAGTATTTATACCACTAATGTATTAGTTAATTTGCTGTTATGAACTCATTTATGCTGGAATAAATGATCAGGTCGGACTGTTAACCGACCAGGTTTATCCAGCAGGCTGTGAGTACCCCAATGTAACTGCAATTAGAGTTTAAATCCTTATTCCTTATCACCATCCAATGATATTGTCTCTGTATTAATGTCAGATGTTAACTCCAAAGGAGGTTAGCTCTGATTTCTGAATACCCAGGCAACTGTGAATTGGACTGAACACAAAACAATGTCTATTCCGCAGTGGTTGGTTTTATTGAACCAAAAGCAATTCCCTGTTACAGTAATTCTCTGATTCAAACAACTTTGGAATTCTTACTCATTACTAAACTAAAACATGCAAAATATATATGTGGAAATAAAGAACAAAACAAAAATAAACAATGGATTAAAATGAGCGGTTAGCAGATCTTAACTTAACTCAAAGTTGTTTAACACCGCCCTCCAAACACCGGCATTTCACGTATCAGCATTGACAGACAGAACAGCTTCGGGAATCTCACTGGACGCTTTGATGTCTTACACAAAGCTAGTTCAGCTAAGCTACCTACAGTTCAGATATACGTCACCCTCCCAAGATGGCTGCTACGATGACGTATGAGGGGAGGTCCTAATGACGTAACCACGCTTACGCTGATAGGATAATGCCTCGCTTCGAGAGGGGGCAGCTAACTGGGAGTTTAAAGCAAAGCCCGCGACTTGCTCGGACAAAAGATTAAATCGATAAGAAGAGCGGAAAGAGAGAGGGGGGAAAGCAGGGGAAAAGATGAAAATAAATGAAGCAGTAACCCACGGCGGGGTTATTGATGAATCACAAATCAAACACAGCAAATCAATTGTAAAATGCATGCACATACAAAGAAAATGTTCAGCAAAATAATTCCAACTTCGTCGTGGAATAAAAGCATTAACCAACACCTACAAAGTTCTACGCCTGCCCAGGCACTTCTAAACACCCTGTTGGTGAAACAGAAATAAAAGGGGAAAAACCCCGTTACTTTGAGGTGCCTCGGGGCTGGATTTGGAGCGCTCCGAGTGTTGCTGCTTTCTGGACGCGTCTTGACGAGCGCAGTTTTCCACGGGCTGCAGCGGGACGGGGAAGAAGAAGCTCCTTCGTTTCTTCCTCCGGGTTCGGTCGCTTTGTTGGCCAGACAAAGCGGGGTCCTCTTCGATCACTGGGAGATCCGGCGTCTCTCAGTCTTTTGATCAGAGGGAATTTAAAAGTACTTATTTAAGTCGACCTCCTGTTATAAAAGCAGGGAATAACCGTTGCGTCGAAAAATCTCGGTCCAGCGAGCAATCGAACACGTGGCGGGGAATCACCCCAACGGAATCAGCTGTGTCTTCTCGGGTTGGCTAACAGCCAGGGAAGAAGGGAGATTGTCGTGTGTGATCGGCTTTTATAGCCATCACCATAGCAACCTTATCTTGATCGGCGGCCATTTTGCCGTGTTGCGTGATGGGAGTTGGTGGCCATTTTGACCACATGAGTTGGTGGCCATTTTGACCACATTGCATCATGGGTAACGTAGTCCGTTACGTCCCGAATTGATGCAGCTTTTGTCACGTATGAACTACATGAGTTGGTGGCCATTTTGACCACATTGCATCATGGGTAACGCAGTCCGTTACGTCCCGAATTGATGCCGTTTTCTGTCACGTCTGAACTGGCACAACAGGACAGTTGCTTGCATTGTTGTTGACTTGACCAATCCTTCATACCAAGCATGCACGTAGCAACAGTGCACAGCCAGTGTGATACAAAGCCCATATATCAGCAATATTTGTTTTCATGAAATAGAATCAAAAATCAAGAGTCATTTCTAGGATTTTGTGACATTGGGTGTGTCAGGATTTGTTATGATGAACCCGAACACAACCACACACAGAGCTACATCTTGAGAGTTTTATTGAATGTTGATGGATTGTGGAGGATGAGAACCTGAGTCTTTTACCGGGATGGAGCAGGTGGAAGGTGAAGGCAGGAGCAGGCGGATGGAAGGAAGCCCAAGGCTGCATGTGAGCTTCAGGATGGGACCCGAGCAGAGCAGAGCTTGGAGCGGGATCCGAGTGGGGCAGCATCTTGGAACGAAATGGAGCTGCTACGGAGGAGTGCAGTCAGGGGAAGACTGCTGGGAGACGAAAGTCCTTCAGTGCAGGATGACCAGAGAAGAGAGTCTTTCTACGAAGGAAGACGAGACGAACCGGCGGGGATGAGCTGACTGAGGTGAGTCTGTATAGTGGTGTTGGCAGGTGGATTGAGTCTTCCCTAATTAATGACTGCAGGTGGCAGGAATAAGCAATGAGTGGAGATGAGGCTGCATGGGGGGAGGAAAGTGCCAGTAAATGTCTAGGGTGCAACAGGCAAAACTGCACCCTGACAGGGGGCTTCAGTCCAGATCACATTTTTACTCTTCCCTCTTTAAAAAGAGCCCTTTACAGTACGTATTTCATGCAGCCTTCCCACTGTGTTTATCCTTTGTGAACAGTGCAGCACACAAAAAAAAGCTTTTTCCCACCTCAACTCAGTATCATTGAGAATAAATGATGCTTGGATCGGACAGTCAGTTCCCAAATAGTGTTTTTTTTTCCTACTACCATTTAAGAACCAGTTAGATGCCGAGTTTAAAGAACTGTGCATATACTCACAGCATCTGTGGTTACAATACATAAATAAAAGTGCTATTTCCGCCCTTTAAGACTATTACTAGTGGGTTAAAGGTGAAGCAAAAGTATATGCCTCACTGGGTCTGCTCTGACCACAAACGTAAAATATCTGCTTGCAGAACTTTAAACCCATCCTTGCGTTTACATAATTACGCAAATACGAAAGAGTCTTGTCAAATACTAAAGAGTCTGGTCAGGGCGGAGGCTGAGATTGCAAACCTGCATCCTGGGTGTCTCGATGGATGATGTGATGTCCGTTCCTGAGTGACATTGCGTTTAGAAATGGAAATGACTTTGACTTTTCTTTCTTTTCATGACAGTTGTGTTCACTCATTTCTCCTTCAACTCAGCTTGTATTGTCTCTATAGTGAACTTACAAACATGGAACTTAAAAATAAGTGCATTTTTAAATATAATTATGTTACGCAATCATAATGTCACAAACTGCAACTCCCAGCATGCAACACAGTTGGGACTACAACTTCCCAGGACTCCTACAGCTCCAATCACAATGGAGGTGATGACTGCCCACGGATAAAATTACACCCAGGAATAATATCGCAGCGGAGCCAAGCGCTCGTCCTTCTTCTGGCAGCATTGCTGTGTCTAAGGAGACCGTTCAGCTGAACTCTTGGTGTTTTTCCTTAGCACGTAGTGAGCCACTGTGAGCGCATTTTTTGGTAGGCCCAAGGTGCATCACTTTGCTCGTTGTATGCTGGAGAGGTCTAGACGTTAACCAAATATAACATTAATTCATATTCAATATAACTGGGAAATCCTGCATCTCCCAGCTTCCATAGCACCTTTCAGCCAGACACCAATCCCCTGTGCTTACCTCACCACCCATGCTAAATCCTTCCTCTGAATTCTATATAATTAAGAACTTCCACATTGCACAGTGCTGTTTTTAGCGTGACCCAGTGTGCATAGTGCAATCACTTATTGGAACAATAGCAGATTTTACCATTTCTGAATGGCTGATCACATGTCACTGCTAGTCAAGCTGAAATCCTCTGAGCCTGGTTAACACTTGAATTCTGCTCTGATACCGCCAGTTGTTTCCAAAATCCTAAATGGAGCCGTAATGCTTGATTGTTTTCAGCCAAACGTGTTTCTTTATGACTTTAAATGTGTTTTTTGCTCCCTGTTTTGCCTTGATGTTTCCAGGCTAAAAAAGTTTATACTTTTGTTCTGCAAATATCTGCTAACCTGTAGAGAGTATTCTCAGAAAGCATGTTGTTACTGTTGGCCACTAGATCCAAGTTTAAATGTCTGCTGGTTAATTTGTTCACCTAAGGGAGCAAATTGCTGGAAGAAAAGTGGCCTCCCGGGGAAGTTGCTGTTCCTGTCTTCCATGTGAGATTTAAATCTGCTCTACCTAGTTTACAGTTCCATCACTGATGCAGCAGCTGTGCTGCCTCTTCTTTGAAAATATTTGCTAAAAGGGTCTGAACAGGATTGGAGTTAATTAAAGCTGGCTACGTGCTGCCCTGATGTGTATGCATGTTTCAGTAATCAGACACCAATCCTGAATGACTACAGTAACACAAGCCTTTTGTAATGTTTTCCTCTGAGCAATTTGGTGTCAATTGTTTATGCATCTCCTTTCAAGATGAGACATGAACAGATGTGCAGCGAAATATAACTCTTTCAGACTGAAGGGAAACCCTGAACACATTCCCACTATATTATACAAGAAAATAGATGAGACATAGGTGGTGTAGGCAGTCAACAGACTGTTTTAATAATCTAGAAGTTGATAGAAGAATAATTTAAATTTATAATTATTAATCATTATGAGTCAGGGTGTGTGTTTTCTCTGGATGCCGTGATTGACATGCCTCTGCTAACATGTTTCAGTCATATAGTCTTTGCTTCGAAGGCAAGCTATCTTACATGTTTGACCATAAGCAGGGGCAGAAACTCAGAAGTATCGCTATTTTGGCAGATGAGAGCCATATAGTGTCTAGTGATGAATTGCACTAATGTTGATCAAAAAACACTTCTGAGGATTATTTGTTATAGGCCAAACACAAACTTTAACAGACTTCTAGAAACAGGTTGTGGGGGGGGGGGGGGGGCACTCATTAACATCTGTTCACTCCGTGTGAAGGTTCCCTGGAGGTATTAAACACCAAATCTCCTCCTGCTTTGATATTTTTTTTTGCTACACATCCTCCTTACTATTTACTTTAAGGGCACATGTTGAAAGAGTGGGTTGTCCTGGTAATGAGGACCGAAAACGTCATTGTCAAAAGCAAACACTTTAGTAACATCTCACAACGAGCCCCTGCCTGGATGTCATTGCTCTGGACAGATCTGTCCAAGGCCTATTATCATGCCATCATCATTGTGGAGTCTGCTCCGCAGCAGCATTTATTTAATTAACTTGTCTTGTTAAAAGTAAAACAGCATGTAAAAACAAGTTTGGTAACTTCTTGAAACACAAACTTAACTGTCAACAGCCCACACTAATGTTCTGGTTAGAGCTTTCCACTTGCACATGTTGATACCATGTTAGGACAGCTTTCATTGAGAATTTATAAGGAAAAAATAGCAACTAAAACAGTCCACACTTACTTGTGAATCTGTTGGGAGATCTACCTACTTATTAAGGTTGATGAACAGCATTCTGGCGTAGGTCTTTCTGTTGTCCAGCTGTGAGAGGACAGAGTGCAGCACTATGAAGACTGCATCCTGTGTGCTCCTGTTCTGACAGAATGCTAATTGTTGGGGCTCCTGGATGGGCGTGAGACAGTATTTGCGGTGTACTAACAGCCACTTGAAGCACCATGGAAGGGGAAGATGGAAGATGGAGATAGATTTGAAGCAGGTCGGGCCAGGGACAGCTTCAATATGTCCAGCAGTACTCCAGCCAGCTCCCTAGAATACACTCCAAGAACACATCCAGGGATGACATCAGGACCCACAGCCTTGAGGACCCTAATCCGGTTCAGCACTGCTTCCACATGGGTGGGAAAGAGAGTCAGTGGTTGGTGGTTTGGAGTCATATCTGCCTTAATTGGAACTGTTGGGTTCCCTTTTTCAAAATGAGCATAAAAGTCATTGAGCTCACTGAGGAAGGAGACATCAGAGGAGGCGGGTGAGGTTCATGTACAGCACTTTGAATCGTCTTGTTACTGAAATGTGCTATATAAATAAACTTGCCTTGCCTTGCCTTGCCTCTTGTGTAAACCTCTTTGTTCAGCGGTCCATGGAAAAGAGAGAGATGGAAGGAGGGGACGCAACTTTATAGCAGTAGGCTACAGTCTCACTTTTCTTGTGGCTTTCAGTCACAGTCTTACATTCATGTTCCCCAACACTGTTAAATTTGGTGTTGTAATATTTTGGACAGTTAAGAGATGTCTGTCTGTTCAATGCACCAATATAACATAAATATTGTAGTGCTGTAAATCATTTTTACATAGAAAAATAGAGCCATAAGTTCATATCACAGTGCAGTGGGTTTACATGGACACTATTAACAGGTATTGCTGGGGTGGTAGGTGTTGCTGCAAGGTATGCAAACTAATTCAAATTACCAGCTGTTAACGCCCAGCCTACATCCCAGGTTATTCTAAAGAAACTGTCAAGCCTGTTTTCTCACTAATCTTCTTTGCAGAGTGCCAACATTCAAATTGTCATATCGTCTTCCATTCTTTTTTCAAGTTTGACAATACTGAAAGGTTTAGATTCCACTCTTTCAGGATCTCTAAATAACACAAAACAAACCCGGTGCCAGGTTTTGCAGTGGCCTGTCACATATCTGCGAGAAACAGTCAAGAATAAAAGTAAAATCATTCACCCATCCATCCATTTTCTTACTTGCTTTATCTCTCATAGGGTCGTGAGGGGTGCTGGTGCCTATCTCCAGCTGGGTGAGAGGCAGGGTAAATAAATCATTATAAGGAAAACCATAAATAAAACAAATAAATAAATACAAATATTCATATTATTGTATATGCAAGGATTTCGTGGATATTTTTAAGGATAACATAATTCATTGGGATAAATATCTGGATCACACATCAGCCTGAATTAATAATAAAATAAAGCACGGCTGTTCTATGACTCCACATATATGGGAGTGCTTTGTAGAGGTGGGGAATGGGAGAAAACTGTCTGGTCTGCTCCAAAGTTTGCTTCACAGAGTTAAAATTTAGTGTGTTTCTTTTAATATAAGAATTGTTGTCTTAATGCCAAAAAGAGCCAAACCTACTTTTGGCTTTACTTGGTTTACTTCCACAAGTGGACCCTTACTGCTTTCGCCATAGTGCTCCACTGGATTTATATATCCAAGAAGCTTTATTAGATGTTATGCTGTGTCTATTTCATGTTCAATTGACACTGAAATGGCAAGGAAAAAGTGGAAAAAAGGGGAGAAAGAGATGAGACAAAATGCTAAAAGGGGGAAAAGGTGAAAGAGAGGACATTTTTGCCTCAGCCATGGTGAGAATGACAAGAAGGGCATTAAAGCACAAAATTGAGGATTTTTGACAGCATTGACATTTCTTTATGGGTTGAACATTTGATATTTTCACTGTGCTGATTCAGCTCTGCCACTCACTGCTTTCTCCAATGCTGCCATAGGACCAACGCAGAAGACCTACCTTGTCTCGCACACACAGATATCTGAGGGACTCCTTAGAGAAAAAACTTGATTGATTGCAATGTGTGTAAACTTACTAATGAAAGAAAGCCTCTGTATATCCATAGACCTTATTTAGGTTATTAAATGCTGCATTGCCATCTGCATATAGAAAGCTGAAGTGTCCTTTATCTTTTCTGTTGTTCGATAATACATGAAGCTACAGGTTGTTATAACTCTTGAAAGCAGTTACTGGAAAAATACCAGATGACACATTCAGAGACTATGTATATGACAGATGTGGCATACACTGATATGGATATAGGGATGGATAAATGGAACAGTCAGTTAACGCGGGTCCCAAACTTTTTTAGCCCACCCCCCAACAAAAAAAAAACAAAACAAAAAAAAAAACAGAGTTTAATATCAAGCATTGCTTTTATAAATACGTTTGCTGGCAACATCTATTAACATCACATTAAAAATTTAAATGTTCTCATAACTTAGAATTAGTAGTTCCCAAACTTTTTTTAGCCGCTTACCCCCTTCAGTATCCCAAACGGGTTGACCCCCCCCCCCCCCAAAAGAAAATATCTGTTACAGTTACAACAACACAACCATCATAACAAAGGTTATGGAAATGACAGAACATAATATGAACTAAATTGCAATAAAGTTACCCACAACATCCACCTCAGAATCCTGAGGATTTTCAGGTGCATCGGTGGCACTCCGTGGAGCGAGAGAAAGAAAGAGACGCTCAAATCGGTCACACCTCCACAACCTAAAACGTCTCTGAAGTGACCGTCCAGGTGGATTCACGGACTAAACTCTGATAATCTACCTGTGTGTGTTCTCATTTTGTTTATTTCATGTACCAGCTTCTAAATCTAAGTCAGACTCACAATTTACGCCTCAAAATACAAACATGAAGAACTTTAATTACATTTTTTGTCCTATGACGAGTGATAGAGAGAATACTTTGATAAAGCAGCAAAGAATAACAATAACAGAGCTCTCCATAAAGATGTTATTAAATCTGTGAAATAAAAACTTTCACAGCGGTTTCACAACTTTCACTCCGATTCCTCTCTCTCTTGGTTCCTCTCCTCCTTCATCACTAACCTTAAATGCCTCGCCTGCCTGACAGTTTCCCTGATTTCAGCCAACTGAGCATTTTGCAAGAATGATTGAAATAGAGGCCACAAGCGAGGTGCGCATATACAGCATGATGCGTAAAAGGAGATAACTTCCTCTATATTTCATCTTAAAATGAAGCGCAGAAGAAGACTTTTTCTGAATAAATAGATTTTTGCATCAACATACATTTTATTTATTTTTTTAATTTACAGTTTTTGATTGAAATTTTTACATAGGAAATGTTTATTTACATGTCTTTATGGTGTGGGGAAAAAAACCCTGTTAGACCACCTTTACATTTTTCACCTCGCGCACCCCCTAGTGGGAGCTCGCGCACCGCCAGCGGTGCACACACCACAATTTGGGAATCCCTGCACTATCACATAACACCTGAGTGGTGACAGTTTCTACTGATAACATGCACTGCTCTTGCAGGTATGTGTACCTAGATTTTACAAAAAGTTGGTGTAATCATCATTTGAGGCTCTTCTTCATTCATGTTCCCTGTATCTGTGTAACTATTTCTCTGGCTTGTTTAGATTAAAAGTGAAATGCAGCCTGCCTCATGTCTGCCAATCTCAAGGATGGCTGTTTTCCTCCTCGTGCTCTGCTCCACTCATTACATAAACTGCAACATCTGCCATGGCTCCAATCAACAGAAACTGTTTACACCTGGGACTCTGCCTATTTATACCTGCTTCGCACAGCCAATCAGCGCCAGATTGTCTCATTGGCTTGCATGAGTTCCTTCCCCAGTGCATGTGTGCATCGCCTGCCTATACTGTGTTCCTGTGCTCCACCTGCCCTCACTGGTTTCTCATTGCACTGTTTGTGTGCACTACAATGAGCTATCATTGGTTTCTGAGTCTTGTCATCACCTGCACTGCTACCAGTTTGTTGATATTTGCCTAAGCCTTCTGGACTGTTCTGACTGCCACCAGCCTGTTCGGCCATCTTCACCTGTTAGCCATTATCTCCCTGTCAGCCTGCCACCAGCCACTTCTGCCATCATTTTCCCTGTTTCATCCAGGACTCTTGTTATTTGCATCTTTTATTTTACAATAAACCTTTTATGCACAACATTGTTTCCGGTTGAATCATTGGGTCAGTAAAATAGGGTTATAAATATAGATTTGTTAACTTACCAACTAACTGCACCTTACTCCCCGTTACTCCCCTTTGTGGAGAACTGTTTTGACTTTTCTGCACATAGCTACACTCCTCCAACAAAGCCCTGTGCTTTTGAAAAGTCCTACCCTCAGACCAGGACCATTTTTTCCCCGTGAAACTAAAGCCCTGAAGCCCAGAATCTGAAATCCCCCATATGGAAACGGACGCTAGGCTTTTGAAAGTCCAGGGCTTATCGCGTGTAATGGAAAAGGACCTATTATTTTTCACAAACGTGCTGATGACCCAAATAAGATTGCAGATTGCATTTCATGTGGGTCACACATAATTCTAGCATCTTTTACAATAAGACAATCTCTTATCACTGAAAAAAATCTTAGATCCTTGATCACTCCAGTCCATCAAGAGTTTGTGGCCGTACAGAGGGCAACTACAATTAATACCATCTACACATGCTGGACTTGATTGTTGTGTTTGATGGTTAAAAAAAGTTTTGTAAAGATTATATCTTGTTTTGTTTGTGTGTTATATTTAATCTATGTGCATTTCATAATGGTAATACATAATGACAATAAGGCTTCTTGGTGGATGTGATACTAGATTCAGCTACTGTTCTAATCACTTCAGGAAATTTAAACCCCCAAAAAACTAGTAACTTTTCAAAAAAGATTTACTACTTAAAGAAATTAAGGTCCTTATATTGCCTAGTGAGGGCATGATTGTGTTGCTTGCTGTGTAAATGCCATACAGTAATTGCATTAAGCCAAGTAGGCAGGCTCACTCACAGTGCTGTTCATCAGGGTTAGGCTAAGTTCTACATTTACACTGAAACTTACCTGTGGGCATTCCATAGAAAGAAGTAGACCAACATACTTACTAAGTTACAGAAAATGAGATAGCATTAGGTCTCTCAGCCCTAGAATGCAAAATTTCTTAAAAACTATTTATATATGACAATATGTTGATAAACTTCTTAACTGTCACGGGGACACTGGTATTATGGAACGTATTTCTGACTTCTAAGTGTCATAGTTTGTATCGGAGGCTTCTATTGTAAAGACTGGTTTCAAAATTGTTGTCTAGGTCCTCCTCCTTTAAATGACACCAACTGCATTGATCTACAGTTTCTCCAGAGCCAATGCTGTTCACTGTAGCTTATTTGTTAAATTTCTTCCTCTTCCTGTTTTCCTGCACATTGCTCTGGCCAGTCAGTGCAGACACTTATTCTGACACTAGCATTTTGTAGCCAGTAAAAGGATCATCACATGAATGTATCACTTATTAGGGTGGAAATTCAAAATCCCACAGCAGCAGCATGCATAAAGAAAATCAGTTTCCTGTGCCTGGCATTGTGTGGAAAAGAGATATTTCTTTGTTAAACTTTTGTTCTTCCCGTACTGTATTTCAGTTATGTTGACAGTAAGTCTGTGCATAAAGCAGGATTCCTCTGGAAATTACCTTTTCATTTGAGCCCTCAATGATGTCTATATGCAAAAAGTTAGTAAACAGAAGTTACAGCCTTTTTTTAGTGGGTATCTCAATGTTGGCACAGTTTGGATACATTTGGAAAACTCTTTGAGAACGCCTGGACATATCCAGATAAAAAAAGGTCCAAAACAATCATGTTTGTATGCTATTGCCTTCAAATTTGACCATGTCATAGAAAATACTCTTCTTTGGATCCTTTTTTTTCAGCCAGTTTCTCCTTGCATCAGTCTGCAGCTGCATGTACAAAGAAAACAAATGAGAACAAAAAATGTTTAATTCATATGTGTTCTAACTTCAATAACTAAAAACTGGTTACCAGTACAACAAATTGTACTGCTTAGTTAAGTAATATAAAGTGTTACAAAACAAAACAAGCTTTTGCATATGCACCAAAGGGTTTTAGAACAGCATGTAATTGAATTTGGGAATGCTTTTTTAGGCATTTTGGGCGTGACAGTAAAGGGTGCCCCTTTAATTTCCAAATCGAACATTCAGCCCTTAAGACAGAATGTTTATTTGAAAAAACCCATCAAATAGTTTTCCAAACTGTCTGTTTTATTCACTGTCTGATTTGTCTGATGTCAGGCTGATGAAACATGAGATTAGACTCAGCATAGATACAATGAATAGTAAATGTTGAATGAGAGAACTGGGACTTGATGAAAATGATGTGCTCTCTCAAGGACTGTTTTCATTGCCCACAATGTAAGGATGAAATCAGGAAAGTACTAGTCTGAGATATTGGCTATGAAACAGCCAGCTCCTTTGCTGACAAAGTCCTTTTGTGACACATGTATTACTGTAGAACATGAGACTTCTGAATTGTTCTGCTGTTAAACCAAACTGAATTTATGCAGTACATAATACATTTTAACTTGGGTAATGAAACTGAGTTTCATTTCTCAGTTTCTCAAATGGAAGAAAAAATATGCCCAACTTGGATATGATGCTCAGATGTGAAAATTACTATCCAAACTCAAGTGACCACCTGTGGATTCCCCTGTGCATTTCGATCGGCTACACGCCAAAGAAACAGACGCTTTTGTCCAGAGCTATCTTGACTATTTTAATTGTTAAAAGAAAATAATAGGGAAAGGAGCACATTGACACATTGAGTGACGGGGGGAAATGAGGTGCAACCATCAAGCAAGTAAATGCTTGGAACCATCATCTAGTAGTGTGCTAAATTAATTACAAACAACATCGCCATTGAGTGTGTACTACAGAAGTCTACTACTACAGAAGTCATGGAGTATCACTGTGAGATAGCCTGGCCAAAGTGGCTAAAGAAGGGAGTAGGCAGATGATGTCCAGTGTAGCAGGTGGTTTATTTACAACAAAAATAGTGAAGAAATATTTACAAAAATCCCCCAAAAAATAACTCAGAGGTTTACATGGCTCAACAGATCATAACTGAACTTAAAACAATCAAAATTAACATCAAGTGCACTTAGCTACACTGACCTGGTTCTTTCCCCCCTCCAGAACATCTTAATTTTTTCTGTTTACATACATGAATGAACAAGAGGAAATGTTATTCCTAAATTGTACGTCTTATTACCTTTATATATTCAAATGTTCCTCAGTTCTGCAAGCTTTTCTTTCGATATTTAATAAGATTAACCCCATTTGTACATTTCTATTTCTCAGTTTAGTATTTCCATTTTTTGATGTTGCAGTTGATTTGTGAGTACTATTGCCTCCCATGTGAGGTGGGCCTCTACAACGACATGGGATAATTTGTCTCCTATGTAATACATGAGGTCAGATCCTTAAAAAGTTCCTTCTAAAAGGTACTTTAGAGTGATGTTGTCTATTTGTCTCTGTGTACAGATAGTGAACTTTATTCCTACAGTATGAAAACTAGTTTTGGGGTATAATAAATGTTAGATATTAAAAGTACTTTAAATTGTATTTGAGCATGTTGAGTTTTAAGTTGAATGTTTTGTAATTATTAACATTAACAACATTTGATACTTTGTTTCAATAACTTATCCTGGCTAAATATTTTGACTAAAACTCAACTGAAGAGGTTAGTTGAGTCACCATATTCATTAATCATGAGAGTTGTTTAACATGTAATACATGCATGTTTATATTGACTGTATTGTTAATGCATATTTCAGTGTATAAAAAGAGCTATCTATGAAAAGTAGTTGAGAAAAGTCAGGTTATCACTTTTATGCCAATTCCTATTGGGTGTAAATAACAAAACAATTATATAGAAAAGACAGATTAGATGAGCAATATGATCTGAATTAGCTTGTACTTTACTAATTCAGATGAATTTGTAATATTCTAGGTTCTGTTTTGGTTTGTTTACTCTCCTGTCTTAGGTTCTCTGGCTGCTTTGAGTTTTGTCTTGTCTAGGTTCCTGTTTTGCTTGTTTACAGTTATTTTATCCTGTTTTGGTCATCCGTGTTAGTCTTGGCTTTATCTTTTTTAGTTTTATACTTCGGGATTGTTTTGTTTCTTATAAGGTCTGGTGTAGTTTGTTTCTGTCCACTTGTCCTCTCAGCTTTTTAGGTTTGGTTTCTGATCTGTTCTTGTTTTGAGCCTCAGCACTGATGTCTGGTCTAATTACTCACTCTGCACACCTGCCTAACTCCACCCCTGCTGCAATCACCTCGCACCAGTTTCACCTGCCTCCACCTCCATATATACTGTTGAGACCAGACATCAGTGCCAGGTCGTCTTGTTGGTCTTGTCATGGTTTTGGGTGAGTCAATCCTGATCTGATGTTTGTTTTTGGAATTTTTACCAAGTTTTTCCCTTCCAGAGAACCTGAGTTATTTTGTCATGTTACCAGTCAGTTTCTGTTCCTATGAAGTTCTGGATTTTTATTAGTCTTTTTGATTATTCAGTCCTTTTTTGCATTGCTCTGCTTTTAGTTAAATAAATCCCTTTTTTAAGAACCTCTGCTGGTCTGGCTGAATTCTGGGTCCGCTGCCGTGATTCATTACAGAATTACAGGTAAAATTACACAATTTCTTCTCAGATATATGATAAGATCTACTCAAATAAATAGCATGTCAATTATTTTCTAAATGTTAATGTACCGATGGTTGAATTCTGTTTTATTAATCAAAAAAATATTGCAAGCTAAATTAATTCCTCAGTTGTTGTGATCAATCTTATAATATCAGCTTTAGTAAGGGAGTAAAAAATTATGTTGAAGGTATCAATTTGTGGAATAAGACTGAATCTTGACACTGGAGACATTCATGATATAAGATTTTAGGAAGTTGTATGGTGACAGGACTGTACAAGAGACTTAGGATAGACCATTCAGTCTTTAAAACAACTTGAGAAATGACTGAGATGATAAAACAAAAGATGTGGTAATTTGTCTGATTATTTTGTATGTGTTAAACTGTATTTACCAGCAGATTTCCTTCAGATGAAGCATTGGTGCTGTGCAAACTGAGATGAAGTGTGGTATGCTATGTAATGTTGCCTGACGGACAGCGGTAATGGATAATAAATCCCAGATTCAGGTGCTATTTGATCATAAATCACATCAGACTGTTTGCCAGAGTCAAATCTATCAAACTGCAGTTCAACAGGGAGCAGTGGCTAGGAGAAGTGGGAATATATCCCATTTTGCAAAATAATTTGTCTCCTAAAGTCATATCAGCATTCAGCAGAATAGCTTAAAAATGTATCTAACATTACTGGAACCATTCTCAATCAAGATAACCCGAATGATTACCTGATCGCTCAGATTAAAATAGGTCAACATTTCTCTAAGTAAACATGCTGAGCACTGAATGTTTTGATTAGAACACTGTATCAAATATCCCCCTCTTCTCTAATTTTGGTTGTTTTCATTTCTTTCTTACAATTGTCCAGATTCACAAGCGAGGGGAATCCAATTAATCAGAATGTATCATCCTCTCTGTGGCAGAAGCACACGGTTAGAAAAGTAGTTGAAACATTTGCTAACATGCTGTTTTTCTGCTTGTTTCTTTTACTGCAAGGTCATCATAAAGATAAAAATAATCCCCCCATGACGAATTTGTTTTCAGAAGGTTTCACTTTCCTTTTCCATCATCACAGGGAAATGCTGCTCAATAGTGCTGACTCTGAGAAAATTCTTTGATCGGGGCTGATGTATCATCCTGTCTTTGCTGTAATTCAAATGCCTTCAACACTTGTTTTGGGAGAAACACGAAGGTGTGAAATGCTTTCTTGGGGGCATTCTTCTAAAATGTATTATGTATATATGGACACATGTTGGGGCATGTCAAGGTATTTTTAGTGTCCGTTAAAATCCAATGTGTATCTCTTTCATATTTAGAGACAAATTCAGAATTCAAATTTAAATTACATTTAAGGGTTGTTTCAGATTATATTTCCAGAATTAATGCCCTACATATATGTAGGGCATTGTCTGGGGAGGTGGGGGGTAAAGACACTTGGGGGGGGGGCTTATTGTGTGGGCCTCACCTCAGATGGCTCCCTCCAGCCCCTCTCGCATTTAGACATTGAGGGTTCTGGGGGTAGTTGCTTGGAGGGCGTGCGCTGGCACCAACTACCTTCCGAAGGGGGGGTAGGCTGTGCCGGGCACCCCCTTCGGTACTCCCGTTTTAAATACACTTGAGAACAACATGCAACAACACAACTTTTGAGCAGGCGTAGGGAGGATCGGGGTCTTTCTCACACCCCTGTTTTCCAATTGCCGCCCGGAGTCTGGGGCCTGGAGGTGGAGCGGGCCACCGGGTCCGGAGTCTTTGCGGAGGGTTGTTGTGGAGCCTGGGTGACTTGCCGGGAGTGGGGCTGACACTTCTGCTCTCCAAAAAGGGGTGGGGAGATGGGTGGCTAGGGTATGGAGGGGGAGGGAGTGGGCCTGTTAGGTATTTACGGGTCATGTTGGGGGGCCTGTGCCGGAAATCGTCTGGTCCGGGGGGGTCCGGGGGTCCGAAGCAGGTAGGTCGGATTGTGGTGGTGACGCTGCCCCCCCATCCGGATTTCAGGGATGACCTACTGGGTCCGGGGGCCTGGTACCCCTTTGGGGTGCTGGTGCCCGGACCTGGGATTATTG